>NW_028300387.1:58914-178503 GCF_049724085.1 Artemia sp. Qi Xiang Cuo | reverse complement strand
GGTCCCTGCATATGTGACCGAAATATCTGGTATTTTTATGAATTTCTATCACTGTTTGTGAAACACTGTCTAATAAAAGGATGTTATTTCTATTTAAACTTTTATTTATCGTCATGGAAAGGCAATGTGGTCTCCGAAATTATCTACCCAACTATAAAGTTCCTACTTTCTTTAAATATTTGATAAAAAAATATGTTACGAGTTATCATCAAGACCTTATAATGGGAGAGGGCCCTTGCCACAGCAATAGGCGGTCACTACATGAAATCCTGCTAATTTAACTATACCAAAAAAGGATACCAAAATGGATACCAAAAAAAAATAAAAGGACCATTTTAGACCCTGTTCCAAAATGGCTACCCTTCCTGTAGCCCAAATCAATGGTGAAGCCCTCGCTAGCACAGCTAGAAGCAGAGTATAAAGGGATTAATGGATATAGACAAAAGGTCATGTTGACGCTTTGTTTCAATACAAAAAGCTAGCCTCATTTCTCAGGGTTTTTACGATTAGTATTAAACTATCCAAGGATTTATAGAAATTTGAGCATTTTCTTTAACTTTCAACCTAGTTTCCCATTCCCCCAAAAGTTTTGCACGTGTCCGTTGTGGACGAATGAGGTATTGCGAATTATGTGCTGCAGCTTCAACTCGTCTAAAAGATTTTTTTGCCCTGAAGTAACAGGATTTCTCTTGAAGGCTAAGTTGCCAACCTTTTCTTCTTTTTCTATTTTATTTTATTTTTTTCTTTTTAACTTACGAAGGACGGAGTCAAAGAAACAGACAGTCATCCAGGCACGTACGCAGGAATTTGTTTCGGGGGGGGGGGGGCCAATTTGTTTCGGGGGGGGGGCAAATCCTTCAAACCCATTATTCTGTGAGAAAAATCAGAAAATTATGGGAAAATAAAAAAAAATCATGAGATTTCGGGGGGGGGCCGGGCCCGGAGGCCCCCTCCCTGCGTACGTCCCTGCAGTCATCACCTTCTAAATCTCAATAGGGATATTTAGACTGTGTTTTCGACAGTATTTGAAATACTGTCAATCGTCTTCCTGAATATCTTCTCAATAGGATTACACGGAAATATGCGACTTCAAAATAGACAATAGGATTCAATTAACTATCTGATGAAAAGGAAGAAAAGTTTTCGAGTTATTAGTTTTTTAGGTACTTTCCCACTATATGGGCCTCTAGGGTTAACCGCTATTAGAGGAGGCAATGATAAAAACGCTGTATCATCGCTGTTAATTAACGCTGTTATGATTAACGCTGTCAATCGCTGTAGAGTAGACAATGATATCGTAGTTTTCATTGCGTATACGATATTAAACTGTGTTTTTTTAGGGTTTAGGGGGGAGGTACCTAGGTTAGGTTACTCTTTTTTAATATATGCTGTGCTTTACCCCCCCCCCACCCCCCTAATGTGCAAATATATAGCCCAATTTTGTTTCTAAACTATTAAATATTAATCCTATTTTATTTTATTTCATTAGCATAAACCAAACTCGACTTTTTAGAAAGGCCCATATAATGGGAAAGTACCGCATTGGATTTTAAAGATTGTGGTATAACTGTGAGTAGAGCAGTTGGGATTTAAAAAAAAGAAAAAGGGATTTTCTTCGTTCTGAACGAGTAGTAAAATATTATATTTTGCCGTTTCAGAATTTGCAGTGAAATTTCTCAAGAAGAAGAAACTATAATGATAATATGTTTGAATTATTATTCACATATTAACTCTTTTGTATTCGGTAAATATATATTAAAAAGTTGGTTTTTAACTTTTGCCTTGATTTTACGATCCTTTGTGCGAAACCCGTTTTCATCGTTGTCCAAATCTGGTCACGTTTTTTTACCTGTGCTCCATTAAAACCAATTTTAGCCGTAGTATGAAGATAGTATACCCGTTTCGGTATAGCGGTCGCATCCGAGTTGTGATAATTACATACAAGGAAATTTATGGGCGAATGCCTACTCTTTACCTTGGGTATTTTTACATATTTCAGTATTGACTCTCGGTCTTCACTTCAGTTAACCGAACTGAGGTTTTTTTTTCATACAGGACGACAGTGTAAGAGAGATATCTCTTCTTACAGATTTTCTCTAAGGATGTTTAATGGGCTCAGTTCTGTCACCAGTTTCCTCAGTGACGCCATAGCGAGCATAATTGAATATGGGGTATAAAAACAAAAGGCTTGAGGCTCTGAAAAGCGAGAAATTAGCAATTAACTAAGCTCAAACCGACTACGTATAATGGCCGATGCAAATCAAATCTTGTATTCTAAGTTACTTAGAACATTCGTCATGCTAGCTCCATTCTCAGGGTTTTCACTTGGTGACAAAAATCACTAGATTCTAGTGATTTTCCGGTTTATTTAATAATTTTCTTCAACAATCTAGCGATTTATGTGCAAATTTAGCGATTCTATTGTTTAGGCAATATAACGTTGGTATTTTTTTACATGACCATACTGCCTTTTCTATGACAAAATCAATAAGAATTCCAAATGGGGATAGGTCCTTTTATTAGACAGTTAAACAAAAATATAAACAAAGACTCTCACTATATTGATGACACAGTTGTTTATCATTGTCAGTAGAGTTACTAACATATACAAATTAAAATAAACTGTATTTATAATAAACAAAGTAATCACTTCCGGGTCAGAGCAAGTTAACGATCCACTTACTAAAAAAATTCACTAACTGTTCTTGCGTTTTGTAATACTGCGTTGAATTAAGGTGGTAAAATTTTCTTCAAAATTGTAGGTAAATCAGGTTACCGGTCAATTGACTTAGGAAGTTCACTAACTGTTCTTGAATTCTGTAATACTGCGTTGAACATTCTTTTAATTAAAATGGAATAATGCTGAATTTATAGGTGCTAAATTTATCTTCTTATTCTTCTAATAGCAAATGAAATGTTGCTGATTCTAAAGTTGGTCTGTCATCCCCATATATACGACGTTGGTATTTTTTTACATGACCACACTGCCTTTTCTAAGACGAAATCATAGAAATTATTTTGATTAGTTAGATATCGATCATGCTGAATACGAAAATAGAAGTTATATAGTCGGTAAGGGGGTGTATCATACCCATTTCTTCAAATTCTCTGAAAATCTATCTCAACTGAGAGAAATTCCCTTAAAATCAATAAAATATTCCAAAAATCTCCAAAATTACCGACTATAGCTCAATTCAAAGGAAATTCAAAGAATATGAATATTCTTTTTTCAAAATTGTTTTATCTTTTGCCATTCAGGTTTAATTACCTAAAAATCGACGAAAAATATAACAAAATTTATAGCGTTTTGGGAATAATCTTGATCGCACAAGGTGTTTTTTATTTATGAATTTTGTAGGAAATTTATCGTTCTACAAAATGAGTGATCTAGAAATGCTCTAACCCTTTCAGTTTTTTAATTATTAGCGAAGAAGTAGAGTGACCCAGTTTTAAGCTCGGATAAGCATAGGCATCTACGCAACTGGAATGCGCCTGTCGCTGTCGCAACTGGAATGCGCCTGTCGCTGTCGTAACTGGAATGCGCCTGTCGTGGTAGATCTCCGTGATTTAGCTGAATAGAAATACTCCATTGAATTAATAGAATCTATGGAGAAGCATGCTGGTACTATTTGAGCGGAGCCTTATGCAAGCGGAGCCTATTATTATGAGCGGAGCCTAATTACTGACGGTAAATTTTACATGTGAAAATCTTGAAACATTTGTCACTCACAGCAAAGTGCAAAAAATATTGATTGGCCTGTGCCTCTTCACTATAAAATCTTACTCTTTTACCACTTTTCATTGAATTTACAGGATTATTAGCCGCATTTTCAATTGCTAATGATTTTGGCTAACGAAGCAGAAAAAATTAGTAGAAAGTAAGTAGATGCCTCCAAAAATAAGTAGAAAGCAAGTAGGTAAGTAGATTTAATATTTGGAAGTAGAATAGTCCAAAAATAAGCACTCTGCTACCAAAATAAGTAGAAGTGAAGACACTGCGCTAAGCCTTCTTTGTTCTATCTGTCTGAGTCCACATTTTAATAAATAATGTTTATGTTTTAGTTCTTTCGATGGAAGGTTTGTCGTCTGGTTCTGATGTTGAAAAGACTTCGTCAGATGATCATGAGGAGAACTCTGGTTATTTAAGCATTGAAGAGAAAAGAGCAAGAGCAAAAGCTAGAAAAACTGGACCTAGATCTGGGAAAGTTGAAAAGAGACTCCAAAAGAAACAAAAATGCAGACCTGCTTGGCTGCATGTCCCTGAATTTACGTCTTGGCTGAAAAAAGATCCTTCTTCAGATGAAAAAGCCTATTGCTTGTATTGCAAGAAATCTCTAGCATGTGACAAGACGGAGCTAAGAAAACATATGGGGTATGATTACCACAAAGAGCATGTCAGAAGCCTAAGATGCTGCAAAGCGTTGAATCATACCACTCAATCACATGCTTTCTGTAAAAAAGCACGAATTGGAGGCCGCAGAGGCCAAAACAGCTACATTTATTGTAGAAAATGACTTGCCCTTAAGTGTTGTGTATAGAATTGTGCCAATGATCAAAAGCCTTCCTCCCAAGTCTGTTCTTGAAAAGGTGTAACTTGGGAAACAAAAAGTCACATTATTCGCCAAGGACTAGGTCCTTATTGCAATGAGCAGCTTATCGACATTTTGAAGAAAAGCCACTTTTCAGTGATAATAGACGAAACCACGGATGTTAGTATACAGAAACAGCTTGCCGTGGCAGTTGTGCGGTGTGGGTACTGTCTTGATATCCAGGTTGACCTCTTAGATCTCATAGTGTTCTGATGGAAGATCTGAGACGCTTTTTGGTTAAATGGTGACCTCTTTGACCAAAAGACAAATACCACTAGAGAACTGGATAGTTTTTGTGCTGACACCTGCAATGCTATGTTCGGCTCAGACAACTCTGTTGTTAGCAGGATTACAGTTCAGTATCCAGGGGTCTCCTGTGTAAAGTGTAGTAGCCACATGATTCATCTTTTAGCCTCTTACGCTTGCAAGCAGCTACCCAAGCAGCTAGAGGATCTTTGCAGAACCATTTACGCTCATTTTAGTGTCAATGCTAAACGCTGGTCTGACCTGGAGCAGATTCAAACTTACTTTCACGCAGACAGACATGCGGAGCATCTTAGCACCCGGCCAAACCAGATGGCTGTCCCTAAAGATGGGTGTAGATAGGATCTTGGAATAGTGGAATGCTCTAGCGTTGTATTTTAAGCTAGTATCTCTAGAAGACCGGACACATGCTAATGACCGCGACCTTCAAGCTTTGAAAAACCCCTTACTCCAGATCCAAATGGAATTTCAAAGTTATGTGCTTGAACTCTTTTGCAACTTCAACTTACTTTTTCAGAGTGAAAAACCGCTTTTTCAAAAGCTCTAACCGGAGGTTGAGACTCTTCTCAAAACACTGGCGAAGACCTCTATGAAACCCAGTTACATCCGCAGGGCGGGAACGGTCGCCCTTGAATTGGATCCTCTGCTAGAAAACGAATATTTACCCCTGTGCGAAATACACCTTGGTGTTGCAGCTCATTAAAGTCTCTAGACTTTGCAATCAAACGATCTTACGAGCTTCACAGTCGTCGGTACTACTGATATACGAAGTAGCTCGGAAGTCCTATGTTGAAGCCATACTTCAGATAAAAAGGCGATTTATTTTTTAATCAGAAATGTTTTTGCTAGCCGAACTCTTAGATCCGGAAAAGGCCATGTACTCGTCAGCCACTCAGCTCTTGATGCGCTTGCTGAAAAAAATAAAATATGTCAGGTTGGAACGCCAAGCAAATTGTTGAGGAATGGAGGGTGATGCAGGTAACCACGACCGACAAAGGTCACATTATTGACTTTTGGACGAATGTGTCAGTGATGATAGATGAAACCACAGATGTTGGTATACAGAAACAGCTTGCCGTGGCAGTTGTGTGGTGTGGGGAAAATCTTGATATGCAGTTTGACTTCTAAGATCTCATAGTTTCTGATGGAAGATCTGAGGCGCTGAGAAATGTTTTTGCTAGCAGAACTCGTTGATCCAGAAGGCCATGGTCTCGTCAGCCACTCAGCTCTTGATGCACTTGCTAAAAAAATAAAAGATGCCCGGTTGGAACGCCAAGCAAATTGTTGAGGAAAGGAGGGTGATGCAAGTAACCATAACCGACAAAGGTAACATTATTGACTTTTGGACGAGTGTGGCGGCGGTTAGAATGCCAGCTGGACCACCTCAGTTTGGGAAAGTTCTATCGGTGGTTAATTATTTACTCAGTTTGCCTTTTTCTAACAGTGTTGTTGAGAGATTTTTCAGTGTCGTGAAGGACGTGAAAATAGAAAAGCGCAACAAGCTGAAAACTGCTACGCTAAGAGCCATTTTACAGTCAAAAATCGGCAAGAGACGTGCCGAAAAGAACTGGAGTTCGTTGTGCTTGGATAGACAGCTTCTTGATAAAATGAAGAATATGAAATCAATCGCTACAGTTGACGAAAGTGATTGAATAAATTAGTCTCAGACTTCAGTCGACAGGTAAAGTAAACTCAGATAGAAAACTCAGCTCGGAATTGGCTCCAGAAAATGCGAGTCACGAAGAGGAGTCCTCGCCATCCTATCCTCCATTGCTGCACAGCGAAAAATCTTGGGAGTTGTGACATGTGGCGATTAGTGTGAGACTTCATCTTGATTGATTTACTTTACATATGGCGAAGTCTTGACGTGCTGGTGTGTCTGAGCCGGTTTCCTCGAAGTCTCTTGTTTTTTTGTTTTTTTCTATTGGTCCTCTCATATTTGATATGTTTTATTTATGTGACAATCTTTTGGTGTTTTTTTATGAAGTTCTGCGAAGTAAAAGATTTGCAAACACAACGTCTGAGATAGTTCGAGGTTTTTGCGATTTGCAGATTTTCATTATACGTACGGAAGGAACCTTACCAAAGGTGAGTTAGACGATCTACTTAGTCAAAGACTGTAATTCAACTGTAATGAAACTTCAAAATCTTATTTCTCACCATTCAAGGGAATCCGCTTCCATTGAAATTAGTAGAAAATAAGATTTCGTTCTTCCTCACAGTTCGATTACAAAAAATCAAAGGAACAAGAATCTTTAAAACTACCTTAAATTGTAGCTAGACTGCAGAAAGGGAACAATAAAAATTAGATTTAGCTATAAAAATACGTCCGAAAAGAGAGACCAATTCTGCTGACGGTAGACTACTTCTTTTTTTCAAGACTGACACGTATTCTTTAGATCTTATTCCTTTTTCTACTTTCAGCATCACTTATGTGTTAAAATATGAACAAAAATTGAATTTGTTCTGGAAAATCAACATAGCTATACAAGGTTCTAGCTATTTTCCGCCACGAAAAATTTCAGGACTTTTCGGTTCTGCTGTAAAGAATTTTCAGGATTTTTGGCCGGCGGGGCAGGATTTGAAAATTTTCGAAGTGGAAACACTGGAGCGTCTGCATAAAGTACAATGGACTAGTTTACGAGCAGCTTGTGAAATAGCCAGGCTTGTAAAGCCGACGGGATATAAATCCCGTCGTGTGCAGGGTTGCCATCGCTAGCGATTTATCACCATTTCTAGTGACTTTTTATGTTGCCTAGTGATTTTTTTCTACATAGTGATTTATAGTAATTTCCGTTCGAAAACTAGTGATTTTTCACGATATAGTGCGTAGATTCATGATTTAATCGAATAAATCATACAAGAAGCTAACTAATAATAAAAAAAACGCACAAAATAGTGATTCACTACAGTTCCTAATATGTTCCAGATTAGCATTTATGCAAATATACCGCCTTTGAAACTTCGGATTTCCCACCATATGTCCATATCAGATATGATACCAGAGCGTTATCATCAAGATAATAGGCGAACTAGTTAATCACAAAATTGCAAAAATGTTCTATACTTCCTATTTTACAACATTTGCTCAGATCGAAAAATAAGATGGTAGGTAGCCTATATATTAAATATAATTTTAAAATAAAAAAAATCATTGAAAAATAAAATAGGACTTGGTGCTTTTTATAATAGGATTTTTAATATAACTAGATAGATTAAATCGATTGTAGTTTGATGATTGACATCGGTTGGAAGTAATGGGGGGTATCTACTCTGGGAATGGTCTAACGATTTTAATTTCTACTTTTAATATCTAATAGAAACTCCGATAATTCTCCAAGTTCTCTTATTTGTAATTGAAACTCCTAAAAAACGTAGATAAAGTCCTATTCTTTAAGTTTTTGAATTTTTGTCCTAATTTATCAAACAGTATGCGGTAACGAGCAGTAACAATAGAGCTACAAGGCTCAATGGCAACCGAAATTCTTGAAAAGGTATTCTGACATCAATCAATATATCGTCGGCTTATTAAGTTGATTAAATAAAAAAACAAGTTTTTTTAACAACTTCTTTTAAAACTTAAAACGAACGGAAATTATTCCGTATATGACAGGGGCTGTCCCCTCCTCAACGCCTTGCTCTTTACCCTAATTTTTTTATTGTTTTAAAAAATAGAGTAGTGAGAAAGAGTCAAACTTAAGCGTAAAGAGCAAGGCGTTGAGGAGGGGATAGCCCCTTTCATATACGGAATAATTTCTGTTTGCTTTAAGTTTTAATGTGGCTCCTTACTTTCAGTTGAGAAGTTTATTTTTTTATTTTATTTTTGAACGTTTTTAAATTAATGCAGGTTTTGATTTTGACTCACCGTACATGAATAATTAAAACCAAATTTGAATACTAATTTTACTTTTATTTGGTTAAATGGATTTCTCGAAAGTTGTTTAATTTTATTTACGAACGTTCTTATTAGTAATAAATATATATAGCTTACAAATTAACTTACGTAACGAACTTTTATGTTAATATATTTTTAATACGTATATTATATTAGGGGGTTCGCCCCCTAGTCAATACCTCACTCTTTACGCTAAATTTCGAATTTTGTTATAATTCTTTAAAAATGACCCATTAATCACAAAGGCCTTTAATTAGAATAAATAGCTCTTATGAAAGTACTAAAAAAATCTTTGGCTTAAAGAGCGAGGCATTGACTAGGGGGCGAACCCCCTCACATATGTAATAATTTCTGTTCGTTTTAAGTTTTAATGTTGCTCCTTACTTTCAGTTGAAAAACTTGTTTTTTTTAATTTAATTTCTGATCGTTTTTTAAATAATGCTGGGAAATCCGGCGCCCCCTTCATAGAAATGCTCCTTCCCCCATGAAAACTTCCTCCAAGGAAAGATCCTCCCACATAACCCCCCCCCCCCGCTACCTGAAAAAAATCCCCCTGAAAACAATTGCATACTTCCCAATAACCAATACTATATGTAAACATTGGGTAAAGTTCATAACTTTCAGCCCTTCCCCCGGGGACTTTGGGGGATTAAGTCATCATAAAAGACATATTTATTATATTTTCGACCATGTTGAACAAAATGGCTATTTCAAAATTTTGATCGGGTGACTTTGGGAAAACAATGAGGTTGGGAGGGGGCCTAGTTGCCCTCCATTTTCTTGGTCACTTAAAAAGGACACTAGAACTTTTTGTTTCCGTTCGAATGAGCCCTCCCACGATATTTTAGGACCACTTGGTCGATACGATCATCCCTGGGACAAAAAAAAAAACAAAACAAAAAACAAATAAACACGCATCCGGGATCTTTCTTCTGGCAAAAAATACAAAATTCCACATTTTTGCAGATATGAGCTTGAAACCTCTACAGTAGGGTTCTCTGATACCCTGAATCTGATGGTGTGATTTTCATTAAGCTTATATAACTTTTAGGGGTGTTCCCCCTTTTTTCGAAAATGAGGCAAATTTTCTGAGGAGCGTAACTTTTGATAGGTAAGACTAAAGATTCATTAAGCTTAGTTTTACCCATAAGAGGCTAAGAAATTGTGAAAATTTGCCTGATTTTTGACAGAGGGAGAAAACACCCAATAAAAGCGAAAGAATTTTAATTAAAATGAAATCATTAGATTCGGTGTATCAGAGAACCCTGCTGTAGAGGTTTAAAGCCCCTATCTACAAAAGTGTTGAATTTTGTATTATTTGCCAGAAGAAAAACCACGGATGTGTGTTAATTTCTTCTTTTTTCCCCAGGGTGATCGCATCCAACCAACGGTTCCAGAACATCGGGAGAGGGTTCATTTGAATAGAAATTAAAAATTCTGGTGTCCCTTTTATTTGACCAAAAAGATCGGACGGCTACTAGCTCACTCTCATGTCTTTTTCCCCCCAAAAATTGTTTGTTCAAAAGTTTGATATAGCCATTTTGTTTGGCATAGTTGAAAGGATCCAAAACTATACCTGTAGATTTAACATGACCCACGCAGCCCCTGAGGATAGGTCTTGGGATGAAAGTATACTAAGGATAATTTGCTAAGGATAATATGGATAACGTACGATCTATGAAAACCAGTTTTATAGTGACAAATACAAATAACGGATGACAGAATGGATTGGACTTGTATAACTTAGGCTATATATTTGCACATTAGGGGGTGGGGTAAGGTTAGGTTACTTTACCCCAACACCTCTCTAATGTGCAGCTATATAGCACAAATTATATTACCATATAAACAAAAGGATTATGTTTTCAACATATTTTGGCATATTTCATTAGGATTAACATAACTTTACTTCTTGGGTGTGTCCCATATAATTAACAAGGGCCTCTTTATTTATAAGAAGTAATAAGTCCTATGCTTTTCAAAATCTGTGAAGAGTTGGACACATTTTTTTCCATGGAATTATAAAAAGGCCATTTTTAAATTGTCGCTGGTATCCCTGTATCAAACAGTTCGTGGTAACGAACTGTAGGTAAGTAGCGACCCGGCAAAATAGTAACCGAAACTCTAAAAAACAGAATTTTGATACCAATAGATACACAAAAAGAATCAAATTTTAATGCTGATTTCAAATATATAAGTTACATCAAGTTTAATCATACCCATGAAAAGTTACGCCCCTGAGAAAATTTGCCTGATTTTCGAAAAAAGGGGAAACACACCCTAAAAATTAAAAAACCTTAATGAAAATCACACAATCAGATTCAGCGTATCAAAGAACCTTATTGTAGAGGTTTTTAGGTCCTATATGCAAAAATGTGAAAATTTGAATTTTTTGCCAGAAGAAAGATAATGGATGCGTATTTATTTGTTGTTTTTTATTGTTGTTTTTCCAGGGCTGATCGTATCGACCAAGTGGTCCTAGAATATCGTGGGTGGGGTTATTTGAACGGAAATAAAAAGTTCTAGTGCCCTTTTTAAGTGACAAAAAAAATGGAAGGCAACCAGGCCCCCTCCCACGCTCATTTTGTTTCCCAAAGTCACCCGATAAAAATTTTGAAATAGCCATTTTGTTCAGCATGGTCGAAAATATAATAAGTATGTCTTTTAGGATGACTTAATCCCCAAAAGTCCCCGGGAGGAGGGCTGAAAGTTATAAGCTTTACACAATATTTACATATAGTATTGGTTATTGGGAAGTATGCAAACGTTTTCAGGGGATATTTTCTGGTATTTGCGGAGGAGTGTCGGGGGCTATGTGGGAGGATCTTTCCATGGAGGAAGTTTTCATTGGTGATGGGAAATTGATATGAAGGGGGTGCCGGATTTTCCAGCATTATTTGAAAAGCGATCAGAAATTATATTAAAAAAAAGAAGTTTTTCAACTGAAAGTATGGAGCAACATTAAAACTTAAAACGAACAAAATTATTACGTATATGATTGGGTTCGCCCCCTAGTCAATACCTCGCTTTTTAAGCCAAAGATATTTTAGTACTTCCACAAGAGCTATTTATTCTAATTAACGGCCTTAATGTGATTAAGAGGTCATTTTTAAAGAATTGGAACAGAATCCGAACTTTAGCGTAAAGAGTGAGGTATTGACTAGGGGGCGAACCCCTAATATATGTATTAAAAATACATGAATTTAGAAGTTCGTTACGTAAGTTAATTCGTAAGTTATGTATATTTATTACTAATAAAAACGTTCGTAAATAAAATTAAACAATATTTCAGAAAGCCATTTAACCAAATAAAAGTAAAACTAATATGCAAATTTTGTTTGAATTATTCATGTACTGTGAGCCAAAATCAAAACCTGTATTAATTCAAAAACGGTTCAAAAATTTAATTAAAAAAAAACAATTTTTTTAAACTGAAAGTAGGGAGCGACATTAAAACTTAAAACGAACAGAAATTATTCCGTATATGAAAGGGGCTGCCCCCTCCTCAACGCCTCGCTCTTTACGCTAAGTTTGACTCTTACTCACAACTTTGCTTTTTTAAAACAATAAAAACTCTAGCGTAAAGAGCGAGGGGTTGAGGAGGGGACAGCCCCTTTCATATACGGAATAATTTCTGGGCGGAAAGCTAATCGAGGGGTTAACAACTGGGTATTTTGAGGGACACCTGGAGGCATGAGGCACGGAGAGTAGAAGTGACCCTATTGACCCCGTACGAACACATGTGCTGCCATCTACAATTTAGTTTAATGCTGACGGGACATAATTTATTCAAGGATTATCGATCGAGTCTAATGTGGGTGTGTCAAGGTCAATCGATCTGTTGTTGTTGTTGTTTGGCCACGTGCGAATGACATGAGGAGTGATTTACATAATCGATGGGGGAGTTATTGATTCACGAGCGTGGGGAATTATGAAACAATATGGTCATAGAGTCCCTAAGGAGAAAGATTACGTAATCGCTCAATGACCTCTTTTTCCAAGATCGATATATTTGGTGTGTCTATGTGTAAGAACTCGGGGGGGGACGAAGGTTGCACATGTGCATTGAAATATAACGGGAACAGTATTAATTTTATGGGATTCGAAGGGGAAGTGAATTTCCGAGAACTTGATTGCGTAATCGATTGGGAATTTTATTGATCCGATAACTGGAAACAGTTAGATCACGTGTTTCCTTGTCAGCCAATCAGCGAGTCGGTTACATCTCCTTTTTAAGCCAATCAGCGAGTCGGTTACAAGTTATCGGCGGAAGGAAAATAAGGAAAGGATTTTTGCTAGAGTTTTATTAGTCGGTGAATAAAATTAAAAGGAGTGAGAAGAAGAAGAACAGTTTGACTTTACTTATTTGGATATATATTTGTGTGTGTGTTGCCGATGACGTGTGGAATGATTAACCTATTAGAAGTTGATAGTGGAGTTGATGATAATAATACAAGAGCACCAAGCAATGCGGTGGGAATCACGAAAGGATCACGGCTTTGTCTGGAATGGGATGCAGTATATGCAAGATATGTGATATACTTGAGCAAATTTAAAATGGAGGATCAATTATGTTTCGCCACTAAAGTTGATATAGCACATGTGAATAGACTTCAATGTGCTTTAAGTGCATTGGTGAAACATATTGAAGACAATAAACAGTATCGCTGATTGTACATGCTCTGTATTATTGATGTTGTTGTTGTTGTTGTAATTATTCAATAAAATTGTTTCGAAATCGAAAATGTTCTCTTTCTTTTCTGGTTAGGGCTAACGAATCAGGGTCAGTCTAGAGTCAGCAGTTGGAGTGAAAGGACTGAAAAATGAATAAATTTGAGAAAGATAGAATTAGATCAAATCTAGTGTTTATGGAAAAGAATTTGATTTTGGATGATGATTTTCTCAAGTTATCTCTTCAACGCAGGATATTCTTTAGTCGGGGAACAATTGACAATATAATGAGGAGGGATTCTCCACCATCGGACTATTGTATGAAGCTTTTATGATGTGATTCAAATGTATATAGTCATTTTATTGATATATTAATTGGAACAAAGCAGAATCATATCTTGGATATACTTTTGAAAATATTGCTCATGGATTCAATGTAGATGGCTCCCCCATCCGTCGAAAGGGTTAACGATACATAGTTACTCCTCTCTCCCCCATGTCCCTCACGTATAATTTCTCTAGTGACGATTATCAGTTTAGTGTTATCAGTGGGTTAGTCGAAACCAAAAACCAAAAAATGTTCTATATATGTCCATTGTGCATGTACACTCTTGGCAGTTGGAATCAATGTGAGAATTGTACAATTATTGATGACTATAGTGAAAAGTGTAAATTATGTAATCCTTGTAAATTACATAGAGGCTATGCAGTACAAATTAAAGGATGTAATTCATGTCTTGAGGAGGTGTGTGACTCTCATCCTAGAGGACACATGTGCTCCAATTGTCACTATGATAAATGTGATCAGAGGGAGAATACTTACCCCGCAATGATTGGAAAGAATCTCAAACGTGATTTTAGTTTATTTCTACGAGATTGGTATCGTCGTTGATTTAAATTATTCTGGGAAGAAGAATCTGGTCTACGACTTAACTGGTGGGCTAACAAGACAATCTGGTTTCTACGTCATCTCTTTGATGACACCACCTACTATGACTAGAAACCATGTTATTTTTATTTGGCTGTGACGGAATCTGATTCACAATATTAAAAAATTGTTTTTTAAATTGCTTCAAATAGACAGATTTAAAATTGTGAATATCATAATAAGAATGTAAATGGTATTATTGACTATAAAAAGCATTATGACAAGAGTGAAGTTACATTGTACTGTAGAAAATGTGACCCTGACTTTGCAGTCAATCAATATACAGTGAATCCAAATGATTTACCGGCATTAGTGGTTCACGATAGTTGCCTATACATCGAAGATGAAGAAATCGAAAGTGAAGATTGATAGAAGTTGTTGTATATATATATACATTTTATTAATAAACAAATTCACAAACATTTTTTAAGAATTTTACTCATAGGGAACTAAAATAAATACTATATAGGTCTGAGAGGATGTTTTCCACTAGAAAGTCGTTCAGACGTGGATTGTCTACATAAATGTGGAGAAACTGCTTGTAAGTATAGCTGCGACAATGGAACACAAAATATAGTAGTTCATGGAAGCTACATCTGTTATTCCTTAGATCCTACACCCTCTTTTGATTTTGAATAATAGTTTTTCCACTGCACTCAATATAGTTGTTGATTTGAGGTGTGTAGAATGTATAGGGTAGCCCAAGAGGATAAAAAAATTCATTCTTCTTCATTGTTTGAAAGATGCACAGCCAATGACCCGTCAGCACAGTCGACGGACTACTATTAACAATAATCAAGGTATTGTTGACACGATGAATTTTTCCAAGATAGTCCGAGGGCAGACAATAGGATTTGTACTGGGACATGTAGGGGTCCATATTAAATACATTGATTATTTGACTGGTGTTCATGGCGCCAAGTCTAGTAGAACACTGCCTTCGGGAGTGATTTCCCAAGAGGTTTCATATTGATTTAGTGAGATTAGGGTAATACTCTCAGCCAAAGGGTCGGTAAATGTACACTCTAAGCGCACACTCCCTGTACGTACTATACTCACATCCTATGTACCCGACAAATACAGTACAATGATACCATGTGTTTTAGCAAACATATCTTTGGTTATACCATTTTCAAATAGTTGAGAGTCATGATCTAGGGTTTGCATTGTCAACTCATACAATGTTCTATATGATTTATTAAAAGATATATTGTAGGGTGGCATGCCATTTACTTTGCTGCAAACAATAGATGAAAGTCTAAATATCTCGAATTTATGTGGACATTCAGTCCATGATCCAAGTGTCCTGGCGCTTTTTAAAAATATAAAAGCCCATTTATAGGGAATCTAAACATTGATAAAGGATGAATCGGTGAATGTGCGTGAACCCCTTGCAATGTGATACGGATTGGTATTTGTTTGAGGAACAAGTAGTTTAATATTGTTGCCAGTGGCTCTCAGTTTTTCCACGGCCAAAGCAACTGAACTCATAGCCTGTTGTTTGCGTACATGAAGCATTGCCGAGGTGAGGGAGAGAATTACATCAGGATTGGCAGCAAGTTATTTTCTCAATATGAAATTGGAGGGTGTAAGAGTTAGTTATATATACACTTTAACATTGGGCGGAAGCCATTTGGGTATATTAAATATGTCATGATATATTTTTCCAACTAGATGTAATTCACTAGGAGTAGGATTTTTAAGTGCATCTGTACTATCAGTATTAGTAATATATTCATATCCATTGGAGGTGTCTCTCAATTCCTTGTATGACCTTGGTGTCATCAACATGCATTGCATATAGCTTGCATAGTTAGAGAGAATATTGCTAGTGCTCACCAATGTGCTATTGATGTAGACACTGTTTTGACGAAATAAATTAAGTAATATACAATTTTCATAGGATATCCCATCGCCCCGAATTGGCATTGAATTATCGGTTTTACGGAATTTCGGGTTAATATCTATACAGGTTGAAGACAAGTCCATAAAATAGTCGTCAGCAGAAAAAATTAGAAATTGGATATAGTTGGAATGGGGCTTTAGAGGGTAGTATTTCTGAGAGTATCCACGCTAATCAAACACATCGACATTTTCAGCATGGTATAGGTTAAATGTGTCAGGGATTGTATGTTGGGAGTCCTTATGTGGTAGGTAGGACATTTTAGGAGAAGAAATCTAGCTTCGATCTGACAATTCTATTCTTCCTGGGGCTTCTGGTTACACTACGTGTCGGCTTTTTCCTTCTTTTCTTTGACAAAAGGGATGTCTTTCGTTTCCATCCTACGCAGAGACTGATGAGGGATGTATTGTTTCTTGACTTTTTTAAAACTTTACCATTTTGTTTTAATCTCTTGCCAAGGGTTCGCGCACCGGACCTAATATTTTCCAAAGCACTTTTTTTAAAATCCTTGCCAGAGCCCCAATCGTATAGTGCAGAGGATGCAAAATCTGTCGCAGCTGGTAAAAGATATTTTCTAGCCAGTGGTAGTGAAGAGCGAAACAGCTTAGCAAACCAACTACCAAGACCGTAGCCAGACATTGACGAACGACCTTTGTAATAGTCCATTCCATTACCCTGTTGTCTTGGGCCAAGAGTATTAACATAACAGTCAATATCAAGACAAGTGAATACCACCTTTTCATGAAACAACTTGCTGTTGAACGATGGGTCGAAAATGGCATGTAATCACAGCCAAACCTTTTGAAATTGCAATTGAATCACCCATTTCGGTTCTTAGTGTTAACTTACAGAGTTCCAAATAGGAAGTGTTTGCGGGAATATACTGAAAATGCTTTATATTTTAGTGGTGAACATTTTCTTGATTGGTTTTTCGTTCAAGAACTCGTAGGAGAAGAACATTTGAATTACCGACCCGAACTTTGTCCACAAATGAAGAGTAGAGAAATATACAGGTGTCTGTGGAGAAGGCAGGCGGATATTCAGCAAAAACGAAATTAGCGTTTCTAGCACTTCTACCGTTGATTATATTGAGCTTAGAGCCAAGCACGTTTTTTAGATTATCGTTGAGAATAACCTTTTCAATGGCAATGGGTGAACTAATGTAGATCTTGCCCTCCTCCTTTGAATAGTTGAAATGAAATGCCCCTTTTTTACGAGCGGAAATTCTTTTATTGATAGAACGATATAAATCATTTATACAGGTGAGTTCCTCGTAGGGTAATTCAATATATGGATAATCCAACCAATTGATTTTTTGAATTTGTTCTTGATCACCTGGTGGTGGCGGCCAATCATAGGGTCTGATTTTTATTTAATATTTACGATCTTTTCTCAGGATGTCGTAATTACTTTTGAGAATATAATCGACAAGAGCCACTTCATACTTTCTGTCGAATTTGATGGTGGGGAAGAGTTTCGTCCAAAAATCACTTGTTCAATTTAAATGATTATAGAGAGGATCAGAAACGTTGTACATGGAAGTCACTTAGAAATTATTAGGCATGTTCAATGTCTTCTGAACTGACTCAAGAATAAAAATCTGAGTTGTATCATAGCCAGCAAACAATCACATGTTTCCGGCAATGGTGTGTACTACTCTTTAATATCTTTTAAATTTGATGCATGTCACTGTTTTTTCTAACTTGTTGAAGTTAATATTCATAAAAGCAGCCGAGACTATCATAATACGTAGTTTATCTAAGTCTATAAGTTATTTGTATGGTTTCTAGGATTTTATACACTTTAAAAATTTAAGTGCTCCATAAATAATTCCCCTTTTCAAAAATATTGGTGGTTCTATTTATTCGAACAGTATCACCAACATTGAATTTCTTTTTTTTTTCTCTTTGTCACCCTTGGAGTATTGCTTTAGAAAAGCATCAAATGTATTTTCATTGTAGTGAACATCCCGAGGGCTTGAGTTGGACAGAGATCGATTAGGTCGTTGATTATAAATCAAAATGATTTTATCAAAATAATTAAAAAAATCCGATTTATTTTTAAACTTGCAAAATCTTGAAATTAATAATCAAATAGTTCTTATTAATAGTTAGGCCAAAGCAGCCTTTATAGGGCTGTGACTATGATAAAGCGTCGTATTATATTTCAAAATAGCCTTTTGTACTTGGTGATGAAAAAATTCGCTGCCGTGATCAGATTAAATTTTTCTATACGAATCCTGTTAAAGAATACTTTCAATGGACATAGCAACTTTAACACTCCTATTTGTTCGTAATGGAATGGAATAGGCAGAGCTACTAAGGATACTGAATGCCACTAGAATACATTTTTAGTGGACATTGTGACGCTGTTGAACTGTATCTAAAGATAAAGGATCCGTTTGTATTATATGCAGAGGGAAAAAGGCTTTAGTTTGTCGATAGCTTTTGCTGCGAATCCTCTGATTCAGATGCAACGTGTAACTCGACTAACTTTCTATATACTCTTTTGTATTTTTCAATTCGGTTGTGGGGACTGGGACAGCTTTGGAAAAAGTTTTGGGGGAACTTAAACTCCCCACCTCGCCAATATTTTCATAAACACCTTTCAAAACTTCATCCATTTCGAGTGTAAATACGTAGTGTAATGTCCACTCCCCTTTTGCATACGGGTTAGCAAATCACCTCGTCTTTCCTTTTGAATCGCAACCACTAGTGTTGCAAATTCATTGCCGCTTCTGCTATTATATAACCATCTTTAATCTTCTTCTTTTTTAAATTATGTTTGTGTTTTTGTTGGTGGACTAAATTATCGTAGTTTATATATACTTTGCTTATTTCAAATAATAAAGTTCTGGAAGTTTGTCGAACAGATAAAGGTGTATATATTATCGTCAAAGGATAAGAGTCCTTTACGATTCGTCACCATATCACAAATTAAATCAACTAGATTATAACTTTTTCCCTGAATTATAATTCGTTTCCCTGTGCTCTCGAATTGAACCTGATGCTCACCACCAGTTTCCAACATGAGATATGATAATACTCTTTTACTCTGTTCCCGATCTGTCAATGTCACGAGGTTTCCAATTTTAAATACACTTAACTTTCAGTCCTTCTCCTTTGATTGCAGTGCTGCAGTATCTTGCGGAGATGTTTCCTGTTTAGGAGGATCGGTGACAGTGGCAGGTCTCTCGTGATCTGTTTCGTGTTTGTCCACACGTTACAATGCATCTTGAAGCAAACGCAGTTTTTGTCATCGGAAATATTCTCGTTGTTAATAAATTTGAGTAAACTGTCTTCAAAATGTTCGACGGGTAAGATTACAAGTTCAAATGGTGTCAATTTATAGGGTTTTGCCATTCTCTCTCTCACTAGAGAAAACTGTTTACAAGTCCTGCAATTATCGGTAGTAAAAGTGTTAAAAAGCTACCGCCCGCCTGAAGGAGTCGTGTTCTTTTAAATTTTTTTCCCTTGTTTTTGCAAGCCCAGGCGCGTACAGTGGAACGATTTTGCTTTGTCTGCTGTCTAACACCATCTGGTAGTTGAACATTGCTATCAGTTAAATTTAAACAAAGTTCTGATATTAGATTAATGAAATTATTGTCAACACCGTTTTTGAGTATATCATTCCTAAACAACGGTTTTGAAGTGCTTAAAACGGAAAACAGATGCCGTTGTTCGTGTAATTTCTTCAGTGTCATAATGACGACTATTAGTCTTTTCTACTGTTCACCGGAAGATATACTGTAATTTCAGTGTTGAAAATGTCGGTGACTACACGTAGATCCTCGGGCGTGTTCTGATTAAGATCCAACAAAATGTAACCGTAGGGATTTCTAGTTGCCTGAGTGTACGCTGACACCAGACAGTTAGGGGCGCCGGGGTATATCTGCTTATTGAGAGTTATGAGCGAGCTAGAATCACGGACGACTCGATAGATAATATAGACGGTGCAAGTCAATGAATTGTGACGAAAGATTGTGCTCTTAAGAAACTTATGTTGTATAACCCGGTTAACGGGAAAGTTTCAATTGTGGGGGCGACTATTATATAATTGCAGCGTTTCAAGTGCGACCGGGGAACGAGATTAAGCACAATAAACAATTATCAGACACGATGTCGGGTCAAGCATATATAACACATCGAGTCACCGTATGAATTGTATTGGTATGGTTGTGGCAATAGCTTTTATTTTATCATAGGACTCCTGCCAAATAATATAGCAATAGTAGATTTTTTTCGGCTTTTTCAAAAACATTTTATCACAATTTTGAATTATTCTAGCTAAAAATATTGTTTTCCCCGATAATTAGGGACCACACCGAAACGATCTGAAGGGGGTGTTTTAAATTGATACATGTTGCTGTTGGGGATAACAGTCGGACTGCAACTAACGGTAAATCATATGTGCTCAATGAATAAGTAGTAATTTTCCCCATAGATCTATCTATTCAAGAACAACAACAAAAAAAACAATATTTCATGACAGCATTTATTTCGGCACTGCATGAAAACAAATATTTGCAGTCAACATGAACTGCACAACGATAAAAATAATAACACTTGTTCAACAAGAAGAAAATTTCTCTGGCCAACATTAAAACTCTATTTGTTCAACATGAACAGCACAGTGCAATGATAAAAATTTATAAATAATCAATTATTGTCTTTAAAAAAACTTTTATTTAAAATACTTTTTATACAATAAAAAAAAAACACTTGTTGTCCATCATCAACAACACTTTTCTATACAACCCTTTTTTTTGTCAAATTAAACACACATTTCTATACAACAATAAAACTTTTTGTACAACAGAAAAAACAGACACACACTCAGGGAACTAGTAGCACAGTTGAACTTGATTAATTTAAAGGTGTGGTGTCCCCCCCCCCGGACCGCGGGGGGCCGGCCGGCCGCGGGCGGGACCCCCCCCCTGGGCGGCCACGGGAAGGGACCCCCCCCCGGGAGCCGCGGGGTGAAAAAGAATAGTTGTCGTCACTGCGGCTGCTACAGGTTAGTTGAGGTTGGGTTAGTGGTGGTGGTGGTGACGGTTAGTGCTTGGGTTAGATGAACAGTTGAGTTAGGTTAATTTATGAACAGGTTGAGGGATGGTTAGTTCAGGCTAGGTTAATTTATCCCGGCCAAGTTGATTGCGATAGTCAATGCATTCAACTCTGTCTGAAATACGTTAGTGACCGTGGGGTAGGACAGTCACACCATTCTCGAGCACAGAGACCTTGTCGGATATACATGACATTTCATTCTTCTCCACTCTCACAGCATAATTTATATACTGTAGAGAGCGAATTGCAAGCACTTGTGCTCTCGGCACTAGACTGCTTTCTACAAAGTCTCTGTACACACTCCTGTTGAAATTGATCTTTACAAAATGTGTAGGCACCCCTTTACACGCCTTCTTTTCTTCTCCACTATGAGTTTCCACACAATAGACTTTGGGGCCTGGGAACACCCCCCGGGATATTAATTCACGCCCCGTATCTTAGTTAAATTTTAAGTTTTGGTTGGGGGATTGATGTGTCTCAAACTTTTTTTATAGTGATTTAGTCCAATGGGAGCACGCCACTCGCAGGCTGATGTGTTACCCATTGAGAGACACCCCACATAATAAACCCCCATGGACATTTAACCGAAGGTAGTCCTACTACCAAGAGAACAAAAGGAACTCACCCTCACGTTGCCAGTTCACATTGACAAAATATAAAATTTACGACAACCGGCACTGTATGTAACTATCTATTAATGAACTACCGCCTACTATATTCTTGTTCAGTACTACATTTCGCTTTCGCCTGTGTAGAAGAACCATGCCGGCCTCTATGCTCGTGAATGATGTAAAATTAGGGTTGGCAATAAGTTGTGCACACTCTAGAGGGTCAGTCACGACGTCGCAGCAAGATCTATTCCGTACGCATTCACACATTTTGCCAAACGCCGAATTTAGAATGAGTTTATACATTTCCTTCACCACCTTTGAATTTGCCTTAGAGCGTTTATCGACAAAGGTGTCGATAAACGTTTTAAGGTAGGGTCGCTGATTGAACTACAGGACCCTAGGTATTTTAGTGATCTTGAAACCGTTGCTCAGCATCCAGTGCAAAAGCACATGGTGAACAATGATATTCTCTTTAGGGTCCAAATCAGCAATCAGTTTCTGTTTGTAGGGGGTCCAATGCATCCCCATATCCACAACCACTGAACGATTGTAGGGGCTCAGAGAGTCCCTGCTCACGGGTCGAGTGATAAAAGGACAGACAAAATCTCTGACTGATTTGTGAAGTACCAGCGGAATGTGACCATCAACTTCAAAGAACCATCCTTGTGGCCCATTGTCTTTGACGGTGGTAATATCGGGGAACCCACAATGATTCTCAAGCCATTGAAAGTTCCTAGACGGTAAAGAGTAGTGAGACATTGCCGAGGGATACAACGAGTTCATGTCCAAGAAAACTGCATTTGACTTTACACCGGTGCTGTGACCGCTCGGATCGGTTGATAAGACGCGGTCCCCGTGAAAAACATACCCTCCTCTCATTGAACTCTCTACAAAAAGGTATTGGTCTATGTCATTGATTAGGCCTAGGCAATCATCGCTAATTTTTAAAATTAATTACATCACTACATTGTGCGTGGACAAATAGTAACCTCTATCTAGCCCGAAATCTGAATAGATCTGGTCTGTATTCTTACAGACTATATCCAATACAGTTAGAATAGCACTTGCTAAGTACAGTCTACAATATTCCCGCCCTTTTTTACACCCCCCCTTGGACCAAACCTTCTTGACAAACTGATACTCATTGGCCGTGAATTCACTGTTGGTCAGTGAATTGTAAAAGTATACAATTTGAGGCAGTTTCTCCTCACTTAAGCGTGCACCAGACCAGTAATAGACCTATGCATCTATACCTTTGCAGGTCAACAGGTCATACATTTCACTGTCTGGAAAGTGCTGTTTAAGCAGGGGAAAGCTATCGAAATTTTCACTTTTTTTCACTTGAATAAATTGACTCAATGACTTGGGTAAAAAACTAAAGGAATCTAAAAACCTGATTTTATTACAACACGCATGCCCATTATCCATTGCCTGCCAATTCAGCTTGAGAATCAAGAACTTCTCGGCTGATTTGTGAATAATGTTGTAGGTAAATGAACTATTTACCCATTGAAAATCTACTTGCCCACCCTCCCGCTTCATACGTGCCAGTGACTGTCATTTAAATTTTAAGTCATAAGTATATTTATGCATAAAAACGGGGATAAAAAAACTGCTGGCTAACATTTAATTTACATGATTGATGCGCAACCCCTCTAAAATTATTGCCCCCCGAGGCTCGTTCAGTCCCCCAATGGTCATGATCTCTAACTTTCCCCCCCCCTCCTCTTTTCCCTTTAGTTCCCTTATCCACCTCTGCAAACTCCCCCTTACATACCCAACATATTTTTTGATTTTTAATCGTGTGTCGATCCTCTGCAGACAACCCCCTTGGATAATGGGTATTTTTCAAAAGCGAAATAGCACCATTAGGCGTGCCAAACAGTTTAGTCAATGTCTTGTCCATGCACTACCGCTCATCCACTGTTTCAACTTTTTCTAACAACTGCCTGGTGTTATAACTGTCTCGTTGTGCGTGGGCGTAGGACAGTGCTATGGTCTGAAGTTCTTTGACCCTGTTGGGATATTAGGAGTTGTGCACCTCCACCAGCTGCACTTCACAATCCAAAGAGGTTTATGTGCACTAGAGAAGATTAGTCTGGAAAAGTTTGAACTGTAGACTTGTCCTCTAACCAGACACAAATTCCGGTGTTTGATAGCCAGGTTGGCTACAATATCTCGTATGATGTCGTAAATATAGTTCAGTCCAAAATCTGGAGAGACATGTTGGACAGTAGAAACGGGCACTCTGTTGTTTACCACCCCCCAGAACTCTACTAATGTCAGTGATAGGGTTGAAATGTCCGATTGCGTTCGGTTCACTAGGTGGTGTGTATAGTAACCAAACCCAGTGTTTAACCAAATCATCTGAGGGACCCCTGACGGGGAAGACCACCCCCTTCTTTTTAAACGAGCTCCATCTTTAAATTCTGTTTCATATTGTACCCCAGTAACGCCAATATTTAAATGGAAATTAGCCCATTAAAACATGTCAATGGATCTTAGCGTCACTGGGTATTTTCCCTATAGGCATGAAAAATCTACAATGGGAACCCTGGACCCCTCCTTCTCATATATAGCACAATAGTTTAAAGTCGTCTTAGTAGCGTCCCAAGTTAGAGGCTCGACTGCTGAGATGATGAAAGCAAATCGTACATACTTTTGATCTGTTTCAAAACAGATCTGCTGGACACCACGACACCCCACGCGATCTGGATTAAATTTTAAAACTCCTGCCCCCTCCAACGATCCACCGGCCCCCCCTCTTAAAATAAAATATTTCTTAATTTTACAATTATTTAAGATTAAATTTTCAATAAAAAGAACTAGAGATCCACTATCGTTTTCATTAAAGTTCTCGCGAGGCGTTACAATTTGATCGACCCAATCTATGAAAACACCCCAAAATTTTATAAATTTGAATTAACCCAAGGCATCTCGGAATGCACATAATGATAGTAAACTTCACTTTTTCCATCATTTAAATAAAACACTTTTAAAACAATAGAGACCTTAATTGAATCCCTACCTCCCCACAATTGAATTTTGGTCTCCAGAAGCGCAATAATTTTATCTAAATAGTTGTGTACAATTTCTACAGGATTATAAACAAAATGACCAGACAACCGCGAATTGAAAGGATCCCCGAACGATGCGTTGAAAACAACTATATGATTCAAAAGTATGTTTGAAAGCTGACAGTCTGAGAGAGTTGTACCCTTGTCGCACGCGGGGATTTGAATTCATCATCCCAGCTGGTCGACAATATATGGCGAATGATAAACTAACGGTGTTAGAATTTGAGTAAGGTTTGGATAGGATGGTTGATTGTTCCCTGGTTAATCACGGGGAAAAAAGGCGAAAAATTTCAAAGTGTTTTGTATTATCAAAGGTAAGTACCCCGGTTCAACTGTGCTATTATATAAATTAATTAAAAAATCATCTAGAAACTCATCAATATTATCTGAAATTTGATGTAAATCACCACATAGTGAATTTCTGGGGAGCTCCATATGTGTATGTTCTTCTGCTTCTCCAACTGACGAGCAGGGGGGAGACGGGGAGTATGGAACCAGGACAATCTGTAAATGAAAAATAGCTTATTTTCAGTGCTCAAATCATTCCGACTGCTTTTAAAATTTGGAATATTATTGCTTAATAAAATTTTGTTCATACAAATGAAGATAATATAAGATATGAAATACAAGGCTAAAATTTTTTCTTTTATTTTCAGTTTTATATTTTTTTTTTTTTTTTTTTTTTTTTTGGTGCCTCCCGTGGCGCGTCCCTGACCCGTGGGGCATATCGGTGGCAATTTCCTGGACCGTGGCACATCCTGTGAAGCTTCCCAATACAGGGTTATATCCCTGTGTCGCTTCCCGGACGCGGGGCACATCCTGCGGAGCATCTATAGCCTGTGGCACACCTCTATGTCACTTTCTCTGGCGCTTAGCGCATCCTGGTGCACTTTCCCTGACCAATGGCACATCTCTATGGCGCTTCCCGAGCCCGTGGTACATCTCTGTGGTACTTCCCTGGCCTGCATCGCTGCCCACGATGCTTCTTGGGCCCGTGGTACATCCCAATGTCACTTCCCTGACCCGTGGCACCTCACCCGGCACTTCCCCCCCCACAGCCCCCCCCGAACCCGCGACATAACTTATAGTAGTATAAGATATTTAAAATCTAACACATTTCTTATTAGTTGTTGATTTTGTTGAAATACTACCTCCAAATAAAATTTATTATTAATAATCTTTATATAATCGGGGAAAAAAAACATGATTTGAAAAGTATAGCCATCTACTGTATTTATACACACCTCATTCATATAAAAAGTTTTTTTTTTATATTTGTATAGTCATGTTGACGTAGTATATTATATAGAACTATAAACTACATACACTAACAATTACCAGAATATAGTGCCTTTTTTTTTGGCCTCACTAATCTAATTTAGCACAAGTGATGAAATCATTACATAGCAGGTTTTTATTATTTTAAAAAAATACCTACAAAAGAAATTTCATTTTAATAATTTTTATATGCACTGGGAAAAAACATGATTTGAAAAGGATAGTCATCTTCGCTCATGATATACAACTCATTCAGATAAAAAGTTTTTTTTTATAATATTTGTAGAGGCAAGGCGAACCATTCGTTTATATCGCAATAGAAATTACCTAACCTTACTATGACCAGAATATAGTGCCTTTTTTGTCTTCACTAATCTAATTTAGCAAAAGGGCGAATGCATGCACTTGACGTGATTCAAAAGGGGGAACATTATATTTCCTTTGGGGAGAAAAATCATTCAATATTCCCACTGAGATATACTCTTACGCAGTGTTCTAAAATGTTGCATGTGGAAAAGGCCTATAATAGTTGGATGAAATTGATAGATATTTCTATATAATAGGTAGGAAAAAAAACGCCTACATTTGAATATCCCGGCTGCAGTATTTGAATGCCCGAATGTCCAGGCGAAACTTGTTGCACCATTGGTGGTGGGCTTTGCGTAGTCGGGGCAGGTAGTCCATAGAAAGCAGTTGTCCATTTACACTTCAGTTTTTGTCCTGATTGCAATGTTGTCTGCACAGATGGTTGCACTTGTTTTGGGGTCGGGCCAGCATACTTAATAATGGATGGTCTTGTCTCATCCACTCTTACTATCTTGAATGGAGGGGACTGGCATTCTTCAAAATTGGCCTTAAAAAGAAGAGGAAAAGTTAGTATTGAAATAATTTGCCTCTTTTTTACAGAAAG
Organism: Artemia sp. Qi Xiang Cuo; assembly: GCF_049724085.1. Classification (NCBI taxonomy): domain Eukaryota; kingdom Metazoa; phylum Arthropoda; class Branchiopoda; order Anostraca; family Artemiidae; genus Artemia; species Artemia sp. Qi Xiang Cuo. The sequence continues at coordinate 151,311 of NW_028300387.1, read as the reverse complement.
AAAGTTAGTATCATCATCCATGTAATTTTGTTTAGAAAAAGAATTTACTACTAGGAAAGCACAACGTAAAAAATTTCGTGAAATATACTAATTACATTCTTTTTTTGAATCTGTGAAAGAAGACTCACTGAACCGTTCAAAAGTCGGCCTAGATTATATATCTATCACACCCCCCGAAAAAAAGCCCAAAGACAATAACCTCCACGGAAAATATCCCTGAGAAAAGACATGTAAAAATACCCCCTCCCTCTACCGACATATATGGTAAAAATGCTCTTCAATTTACGCATCATAAAACACTGCATCTTTTTCTTAATCCCACTCCCCTTACTTTTCACGTAAAGAAACAGTTTGTTTTCACCTCAAATTGATGTCGATCGAATTGTGTCATGGTCCCCTCCCCCTTTCACAAATGTCCTAAATATATTGTTAGATCATAATTTGAACATAAAGAGATTTCACTGGTTCTCCAAAAAGAGATTGTATATGCCTGTGCTTAATAAATTGCAATTGTCTGCATGAAAGCGTTTTAATTTGACAGGAGAAACAGTTCCTTTTGACTTTGGCTGCTGCGTTCGTAAACACACCAGAAAGGGGTGACAGCTAATTATCCTATAATTAAATCGTTGCGAGAATTATGTAAGTCAAACCATAACAGACTGTATATTAAGGGAATGACAGAAAGTTGACAGTTGCTTTTAGACAAGATATAAAATTTATCAAAAATAAAATTAAGGTCGTAAACAGCGGGGGAAGGAAGGATGGGGTTTACATAATGAAAAAAAGAGCGTATTTTACACTTTTTATCGAGTATAAACATCATATAGGGTCGTTTGTATAGGGGGGAGGTGGGGTTTTAGCCGAATATAGTATAGGGTGACCACGGAAAACAATTTTATTTTGAAAATAAAAAATTAAAACAGAATTTACATTGCTAATTGTGGCGATCAAGGCTTCAAGTTCATCAATAATTTCATGTGTTCTATCCATTGTCTTCTGGAACTTTCTGATAATTTAATGAAATTGCATGCCCGTTATATATGAAATCTCAAGGGTGAATTGTTTTGTAACGGGGAAATCATATGTAAGCACGTCTCTGATTGGCTGAGAAGGAGGATGTATCCAACTCTCTGATTGGATGAGAAGGACACATGTGATCTAACTGTTTCCTATTCCAGGACACCTTGACATTCACCCCTCGCATGCACTTGTCCAAAAACAACAATAATAAATAAATCCCTCAGGCCTAAAGATGAAAGAAGCCTTAATGTTTCTTAATTCCCCCTTCGTGAATCAACAATTTCCCCGCCGATTATGTAAATCAATTTCTCAGGTTAAGCTAACCAAACAACAATGAAACCATGTTTGTTTCATAATTCCCCCATCGTGAATAAATAATTTCCCCTAGCGATTATGTACATCAAATATTAAAGAAGACTTAATATTTCTTAAGTCCCTCTTCGTGAATCAAAAATGTCCCCATAGATTATGTAAATCAAGTTCTAAGGTTAGGCTAGCCAAACAACAATGAAGCCATGTTTGTTTCTTAATTACCCCCGGCTTGTCTCAATAATTTCCACTAGTGAGGCTGTAAATCCACTGACCGTCACCTGCCCCGTTCGGCCTATAGAAAAAACCTTGTTCCCGGGCTAAGTACATATGAAGGTGCCCCATTCGTCCCCCCCCGAGTTCTTACACATAGAAACAACTAATAAATCAATCGTGGAAAAAGAGGTCATTGAACGATTACGTAATCTTTCTCCTTAGGGACTCCTTGACCATATCGTTTCATAGTTCCCCACGCTCGTGAATCAATAATCCCCCCATCGATTATGTAAATCAACCCTCATGTCATTCGCACGTGGCCAAACAACAACAACAACAGATCGATTGACCTTGACACACCCACATTAGACTCGATCGATAATCCTTGAATAAATTATGTCCCGTCAGCATTAAACTAAATTGTAGATGGCAGCACATGTGTTCGTACGGGGTCAATAGGGTCACTTCTACTACGGAGGCACGCCGGAGGCATGCCTCCGGAGGCATATTCCAAAGGGCGCAATATGTAAATATATACAGCTGGCCTGTTATTCGGTATATGTCAAATATTTCAGCACCTTCAAAAGCGATCTTTTAAAACTTGGAAAAAATCATTTACGGGTTTATTTGGCAAGGAAAAGAACCCCCAAGACTGAAAACAACTGATATGTACCTAAAGAAGAAGAACGGAGGACTGCAAGTTTTTGAAATCCATGCAAAAACTAGGTAACCCTACGATGGCACTGATGGTGTCACTTTTTCCTATTACACATGCAGCGTTGCTACCAGCTTAAAAATAAAATTCCGATTTTTCTTCAAAAAAAAGTCCCGAAATTCAAAAAAAAAATCCGGGAACACGGTTTTTAAGTTATACAACATAGGGCTGCGCGGTGAAGACGTAAAAAGCAAGGTGCGAATTTCAAAGTACCGTGAAACGTGGTTTCTAGTTGTAACTAACAACTGATTGTCAATATTCCTAGTATTATTTCGACGTGAAAACGTTCTGGTGGATTAGTAGGATCTACGACAAGTATTTTAGGCCAAAACAATTCGCCAAAGCTCAGAAAAAACGTGTCTACGCATCCACGTTTCATCGTTATTTGAATTTCCCGCCCAAGAATTGACGTCACGCTTCGGAGTCCTATTCAATATGACTTGGTCAGCGGTAAAAGTTGCCTTTTATGACGTCTTTACACATCCCTTTCCCTTTTATCATACCTGCTTTTCTGTTTAGTGGCTGTGCCAAGACGCACCCTTGGATCTCGGATTCTTAATTGTACTAAAAAAAAGGAATCTGCTGCTTTGACATGAAAGAAACGGGTTCTGCTGAATGCATGATATACAGGCTGGAGTCACAGTAACCCTGGTCTACCAATGCGGCAGTTAATGTGAGATCAGCATTCAGCCGGTACCACTGGCACAGAATTCCTATGTCGTCAGGGAACGGCATCGCCATATTCTGCGTGTCAACAGAGTGGCATCTTCGCCCAGACAAGTAGCCAAACTGTATGACTCGCCCAACTAATACTCTCTTTCCCTTGCCAACCGGTCTATAAACGCACCATTCACCGCTACGCAATTCCGATTTCACACCGACCTCTGCATTGGTTTGTGGCGACTCACGTAGTCCTGCTCGTCGGCCCTGGACCATCACCCGTTTTAATCGGTCACTACTCAGCTTCTCAAGCTTTACCTCAGAAGCCACAACATCGTGGATTTTTTATTGGTTTTATGGAGCCGTCAGAAGTCTTGACAAGACAGAACCTAGAATTTTTTATGTTCGTCACAGGCTCACTAACCCAATTTTTCTCAACTTGGTGTTTCAGACAGTGAGCAATCACTGGCAAATCTTCAAAGATGCCGTCACTTTCCGAGCCCGATTCAGTGCCAGTCGCGGAAGCCTTTTCGTGCTTATCGGACAGAGTATTTTCCTCTGAGTCATCGTCTGAGTCACTGTCGTGAAATACAGAAAGACGAACATTCGGTACTTGGTGACCGAAAGCAGAAAGTACATCTTTGGGTATCAAGGCTTTCATTATTCGCTGGCTTTCAATACGAGCTCGCCCTAGCTCGAGCTTGATTTCATCGTCCCCGGGCAAAGAAAAATCGGAGCTGACAGACACAACACCAATGGATCTAACTCGCTTGGCCTTGGGCAAGGACAACTGTTCATTAGAATATTGAGCTTTAAAGTCCGTTATACTTTCATATCGACGAATTCGATGTAGAAGTTGGAGGAACGAAAAGTCTCTTACAGTACTCTAAGTGCTGGTTTGAGACCGCATCTTCCTAAAAAAGTCTTCACACGGTTGGCTATTCATGTCGGAGAGTTTGAAAAGACGTTCGAGCCCAAGCCGTTTGAATCGACGAATGAGAGGCACTAGGGAATGCATATTTATCTCTAGGCAATGGTAAAGGTTTGTGGTAATAAAATTCTCGTTCAAAGCATAATGTCCACTTTTTAGGACCCAGGATCTCCAATATCGACCGCAGTAAACAACACGACCAAGTAAAGATAACCTCTCAAGAGGAGACAGTTTGCCGTCGTAAAAAACGCGCCGTACGCTTTCCATAAGCCAAAGATAAAACTGTTCCTTCGCTTCCAGGAACATGCTGTTTCAGGTGGGCTGGAGGCACGGAGGCACAGCCGGAGGCATGAAGGAAGGGACACCTGCGACGGTCAGTTATTAGCCCCTCGAAGCTAATAACAAAAATTATAAATACCAGAAAGCTGGTTTATCAACGTAGAACAAAAGACCCGGTTTTTCAATTGGCCGATGCGTTTTATACCCTATTCCGTCAAACACCTATAAAAAACAGGCTCACTTTTGATCACCAGACGAAGCTCCAGGATAACTAAAATCGCCCGAGAACTGTGATGACCCTACGAACGTATATTTTATATTTTATTTAATTTTTTTTTTGTTTATAAGGCCTTTTTGTCCTGGGAAAGAAATTTGGCATTGCGACGTTCCGTACTAATGCTTAGAAATTATGAATATACCAGGATACTAGGAGTGCCTCAGGTCAGGAGCAGCTTAATGAAAAGGCCTTATTATCATACAAAAGGGTTGGAAATGAAAACTACAGTTATTTAATCGAAGGTTAGACGCCAGCGCTATACCAAGTATTTCAACCTTGGAGATATCCCCAAAACAATACAGCCTCAAAACAGGGGGCCTTAATCAAAGGCCCTTAAATCAGGTAAGTATGCAGACAAATTTCGGGGAATCTCTTTATTTTAAAAGAAAGAGATTTTATTTTCCAAATTGAATATGAATCACTAAAAATTTGTGATAATTTCAATTTTTTCTTTTTTTAGGGGGAAGGGGTAAGCCCCTTCCCCTCTCAGCACGTCCTATCTTAAATAGCAGGAATACCATTTGGAGGGTCGGTTACAAGAATTTTTGTTCTATGCGATTGATGCTCCTTAGGAAAGCAAACAACTTTTGCGTTTTCAGCGTTTTAGTTTGGTAGTTTTTTTTTTTCAGATTGTATAAACCTATATGATTGAACCTAATATACGATTAAAACCTATTGGCAGCGTAATTGATGAAGCCATGCATAAGAACTCCGGCGACAGCGGTTCAAACTCATTTACCGTAAAACCCATCGAAAAAGGCCCGTTAAATCTCACAAACAGGCGAGGGAGGCGAGGGCAGAATGTTCTGCACTTGTCGGTTATCCAAAACACACTCAAGAAGTGAAGTTAGGTTAACCATAATGACACATACCAAAATATGAAGAAAATATAATACTTTTAAACAAAATTATGGAAACTACAACAAAGAATCATGGAAAGCAGGCCGCCCAGAACGCAATATATTAAATACCTAACCTAACCACCTCTGTATATTAGATAATTAATTAAAATATACCTGCGTCGTTTATTTCACGAAAAAATAAGCTAATTATAACCAAATGCGAGAGAAAAACCGGTTTACTCAGATCAAAGAAAGCGAACTTGTTGAGTGTGTTCTGGAAAAAAGACAAATACCGATTATTTTTTTCAAAATCTAAGAGGGCAAATAAGATTTTTTCAACATTTAGAGACGGGGCAACAAATCTAGGGGTAGAACTGTCCCCCAAACTGACACTCCCTTTTCGAGGAGTGGCAACCCTTAAGGCAAATATATCCAAGAAAGTGGCAAGGGCAAGGTTTTTTGCAATGCTCCTTTTCGATGGCTTTATATTATGACAAGTACTTAGTAGTAGTAGAAAATACGATCCAAACAAACAAATTGTTTCTCTTGACGACGGCAATTCGAGATATGACCGAAACGTTCAGATTCCAGGCATCGTTTGGACGATTCGGTCTCTTACTAAAATATCTCTGGCACTTCTGTATTCATTTTGTACTGATTATGAAAAGTCAGTCTGGTTTTCGGTACTTACGTGTTATTGCGACGACACTTTGTCCTTGATTTGTAACGAGACCGATTTTCCGTGTCTACTCAGAGATAATCAGAATACTCTGAGCCAGATAAAGTACTATGCAGGTATATTTTAATTAAATATTTAATATATAGAGTTGGTTAGATTAGGTTCGGTATTTAACATAACTTGTTCTTGGCAGCCTGCTTTCCATAATTCTCTGTTGCAGTTCCCATAATTTTGTTACTAAAGTATTGTTTTTTATCGTTTTTGGTATATTTCAATAGAATTAACATAACTTCACTTCTTTGGTGTGGTCGCTATAACAGGTAAGTACCTCATGGGCGTAGGGAGGGGGGGCAGCTGCCCCCCCTAGACCTTCAAATTTACATTAGATATGGCTGAAAAGCAGATGGTTTGGAAAAAGCAGTTGATAGAACTCCATCACACTATCGACTCCCCCCCTAGACAGTATGCTGCCTAATCCTGCATACGCCCATGAAGTACCTGGTTTTCTTTAAGTTCTAAGAAGAGACTATCCCACAGCAGCATTCAATTTCATTTTGACGAAAATTGTACATATTTCAAAAAATCAATAAAAAGGCACATAAACAAGAACAGGCAGGTCCGCGGACATCTATTTTGTAGGGGGTGGGGGTTAAAACCTAAAAGAATAGTTATATATCAGAAAAATCTGGAGGGGTGTATGGGCCTGATTCCCTGCCTCAGTAAGAAAAATGTCATCATCTCCCTTGCCATACATAAAACCAATGGACCAACATACCATAAAAAACAGACTCCTTATTGCTCCGGCTAGTTCTTGACATATTACTCCGTGAGAATCAAAGGCAGACTGTGAAATGACTATTGCGTCACAGATAACCGGAACACTCGTGACGAGGAAGAAAGAGAAATCGGGCGTGGTGAGAAACAAAATAAATATTGTTCATTCAGCTCAGCCGTCAAAGCGGGTTGAAACACTAATCCAAATCGTTGATGACCTACCTCAAACTTGGGGTTTCTCTACTTTAGAACTGATATACTGTTAGTTGACCTTATTACTGAGTAGGGAAACTGTAATTCACTTAGAAAAAGAACAATATTCAGAATTCTTATTGGGGGGGGGGGGTGATTCCATCAATAATATTTTTGTTGGTGGTGGCTGGGGGTATTTTATGTACATTTTTAAGACCCAGTTTACGAGTCAGAGATGAACTGGGGTAAAACCGGGTAGTCCTCTTGGATACTTCACAAACGGAAATTCTAATGAAGGTATTAAAGGTTTAAAATTCATTTTATATTTTGGAAAATAAATAAATAGTGACAGTATTCGACTTAAGATTTTCACAGTTTGATGAACATCATGGGCTGGGAATGGTCAAAGTCAAAATTATGAAGGAGTAGAATTCAAATTTATCCGCCAGTTCATGAAAAGGTATTCAAACGTTTACAGGGATTGGGTATAGCTTCAACTAAAAATGTCATCGGCAATGAATGTAATCTGTAATTTAGGTCATTGGAAAATGTGAGAACTGCAGCATTTGAGAATGAAATGGATTTTTAGTTTGTTTTTCTTTATTGGAGGGTTTTCGATAATTTTAAAATTTGAAATTGGGTACACTACCGTTGCTTGAGCGTGACTGCGTGATTCAACGTCTACTGGTGAAATTATGGAAGCCGGATGAGGCGCAGTAGCGTCTAGTTCCCGTCAAAACTAAGTAGCAAGTGCTGCAAGTGCGTGACCCGACAACGAAATGGTGGTCGTATATGCCCAAGCCAGGGAGCAGCGAAATAAAGGCCCAAGGAGACGAGGTGGGAAAATAAACTGTACAGGATACTTAGCTAACAGGCAATTTAAATTGTTTATTGATTCTCATTTTATAAGTTTTGTTGACGAGAAATTACACTGTATTTTATTTGTTTCATAGGTTTTTTCTCCATACTTATATTACTGTCATTACCTATATTACCATAATCATTACCTATATTATGTCGTTACTTATATTACAACACATTATATATATTATACTTATATATATATTACTGTCGAGTCCCTTTTTCTTTTCTTATTTTAATTAATTTAGAAAATACTTAAGAAAAAGTTTTTCAGCGAAAACTAAAGAGCAAAATTAAAACCCGAAACGAGCAGAAATAATGATGTATATTGATTGGATTTACCTGAAAACAAATGGAATTAGTATAAGCGAATAAATAAAGCCTAAAACGAAGAGAAATGAATATGAATAAACAAGTTTAACTTTAATCAAATGGGAATTACCACAAATAAAATTATGATTTCCTCTCCCTTAAGGGCTAACAATTGTCGGAGGAGAAACATTTTTAGGATATTCTTGCGTCATTTATTGGTACAACCAGTGAATTTCCAAAATGTTGTGTGTCTACTAACTGGACCAAAGGAAACTCTCTTGCTCCAGTCTACATGCTTTTTAACTGTAAACCAGTCAGAGAAAACAAACAAATTAAGAAAAAAAAACCGTTTTCAATGTCACAACTTGTCGTAGATCATTTGTATTTTTATTATTGTCCCTGATAAGTTTTACCTGACCCTGTTTAAATCTTCTGTAATTTTCAAGCCAATCTGAGTTGAAGACAGTTTTGGGTGCATCTCCTAGTTTTTTGGCTTCGGATAAAAAAACAACAAAACATTCCAGTTCCAGCAGATCCTTTCGGTTTGGGTTGATTAAATTTATTAAAAATGTTTGGCCCATTCTTAGAGGAACCAAAGTCGTTTTTCTTCCTTTTCCGTGCACTGGGTTCCCTTAACCCAGGGACTTGGGAAGATAAGTTTCACCCCGATCCGAAGAAATCTTTTCAGTCTATTTTCTTGGACCTATTATCGGTGGCCCTGTTCCACCAGCGAAACTATTTGATGTAATCGCCTGTGCCAAAGATCTTTTAGATGTAAGTTCCAAGTTGCTTAGAAAAAAAAATTAGACATTTTTTCGATTTCCTTTTTCTCGCGAGCGATTAAATTTTTAATTTTTACTGCATTGAAGCCCCTCGTCCCAAGGACAAGAGGCTTGTCCTTGGGACTGTCCCTTGTCCCAATACAAGTTTCAAGATGACTAGAAAATAAAGTTATTTTATTCATTTTCCAGGGCTCACATTGGGGTGGGGGGTCATTTCCTTACCAAAAAACTTCTTTAGTTCGTTTATTAAGGTCTCCTTGACCCTGGGGCTTACTGGTATAGATTTTAAACCGTTTGGACGGGAAAGTTTCTTTGCCAATTTTTAGGCTATATTTCTGGGCAAGCTTATATTATTCAATTTTTCAATATCAATCAAAACTTGCGAAGGGACTTAGAAGTTTAGGTTTCAAACCGATCAGAGCCATACAAAAGACTGCTCAACGTAGGACTCCCTGACGCTCTCTTCTCAACCAACAAAAACGGAGGTTCCTTTAACCACAGAAATCATCCCCAAAACTTTAAAGCCAGTCGGAAAATATGCTTTTTTTTTGTCAACTTTTGGGCCCATTTTCTGATGGGTATTCTCTCAGCCCAAAATGTGTTTCCACTTGTAAGTCCTTTTGGCGTGAGAACATACTAATTTAGTTTTCAATTTGTTTGCGAAAAATTAATGTTTTTCGGTTGTTTTTTTTGGGCTTATTTTAGACTGACCATTGTATTTTTCAGGGTTTTTCTTTAATTGGACTCCCCTCGGCTTTAGGTTTAGTGGATATAATTTTCTAGCCAATAGAAAAAAATTGGAGACCATCTTCAAATATTTTTCTTTTTTTAGTGTAAATTACACATCCCTTGGCCCTGAAACTTAACTTTGTAAGTTACAAACCTTTTAAAACAGAAAGTTTTTTGATCTCTTTCGGGTTCCATCAACAGGAAATCTTATTTTTTTTCTCTCTTTGTTTAGTGTGTCGGGGTCTCCTTGGCCCAAGCAGCTTATGTATATAAGTTTCTTGCCAATCAAAGAAGAAATTTCTGCTTTTTTTGGTCCCATTTTTGGGAATCTCATACCCCCTAACTAAAAGTTTTCTGGTCCTTTTTTCAGGGAGTCAGTGTACTTTTTTTTAAATTCCTCCTTGTGCTCTGGACTCCCTTCGGCCCAAACGACTTGGGGATACTAATTTCAAACTAAATGGGAACAATATTTTGGGGCCCATTTGGGGAGGCATGTGTCCCACTTTGAAGTTATTTTTATCCATTAGGGCCATCCTGGTTTAGTGAATAAAGAAAATAAAAGTGAAAAATAGGTTTTATCGGTGCACGATGCAAGAAAATGCGAAAAAGACTAATTTTATTTTCTATGATTAACTTTAAACTTGGAAGGGATGTAAAATTTTCAATGAGAGAGTTTTTCTTTTAATTTGGTTTAGCAATTTGTGGCAGCGAAATTTGGCCTTTTTTTGTCTCTGATCGGGTGGGCAAAAAGGAATTAGGATTGGAAAATATTATCTTTCCATAAATTAATTTTTATTAATTTTTGACGACGCCTAATAGGCCTAAAATTATTTATCTCCGATTATAAAGCTTCAAATGAATAGACGAAAATGAAGCTTTAAAACAAGTGTCTACATTAAATGTTTATTTTCTATGGGCTATGTGCACCTTTTGGAATGAATGCGCCACCGCGTGGCAATGCTGTCTCTGAAACTGGAAAACTCAAAATTCAGGTTTTCAATTTTTTTTATCGACTGGTTATCTCAGAATTTTCACTTGATGGCTTTTCGATACCTTTGGAGCCAAAATTTTCATTATGTGCTCAGAAATATCAGAAAACTCCATTTTGCTGTAATAACATCTGTTTTTGCTACTTATAAAGGCTGGTAGCAATTTCAATTTCCTTTCTGATGGGCCTTCTTCCGATATTCTAGAAATAATGGCTTGATGCGATCACCTCTGGGGGAAAAAACAACGAAATAAATAAACACGCACCTGTGATGCAAGTACTAATACTCCCAAGGCTAAAGGTATAAGGATGAATTATCTAGAAATTTAGAAAAAAAAACAAAATCAACGCTGCCATTTTTTTAGGGAAAGGTGAAGGAAAAGGGGGAAAATTTCGAAATTTAAATTTCTGCGATGATTTCTGGATTTAAAGATCGTTTCCTATTATTCTAAGTTCGGGGAGACTAAAAGTGACATCAGAATTGAAAAATTCTACCATGTAGTACCCTGTTTCCGCCCTAGGCAAAGTCAGAAGGGGTAATAATTGAAAAAATGGTGAATGGAATTTCTGACATCAGAAATTCCAATTCTGATGTAATTTTTGGTCCAGTCAGATTTGAATTAATATGGAACGACCTATCAATCCCGAAAATACTATTGAAATTTAAATTTAACCCCCCCCCCCTTTCAAATGAAAAAAGGGGTATTTCTGCACAACCAATTGTGGCCAATTTCGGATATGTTTTTAATCAAATTTTTCTGAACATTTTGGTGCCGAAGATATTTCTATTGCTCAAATGCCGAGGTTTGGCCTTTTTAACGTAGTTTTATTTAACTGAAAATGTAACAAGATAAACTGGCCCCTACCATTCAAAAAGTTTTATGTTGTATACTTTGAAATGGAGGTTTATGGAGTTCAGTGTGAAACCATTAAATGTTCTGCCTGTAAGTGTCCTAAGGTTTTTTTATTTTTTATTTTTGAGAATAGATATCTAACTCTCGTGCTTTTTTTCTAACCATAGTGCATAGGATTTTTTTTAAATCATTTCAATCCACGTTCGCCATCTAGAATTGTAAATCTAAAAAAGTCAAACTTGTTCTATGACGAATGCTAGCTCATCTAAAGAGACTCTCAAAATAATGGTTTAACTCACTTACTGAATAACATGTTCTTCTTCTTCCTCATGCACTAAACTCTGAACACGCCTATTCATTAAAAATCCTCCATTTTCGATTCTCAATTTAACGACTCCCAAAATGATGTTTTAACTCACTTCCTGGCTAGCTTCTTCCATGGGCGCGCATAGGCTGAATTTTAGGGGGAGAAGGGCTTACCTGGTGTAATTGGCACTTCCAATGCTGTATAATAGAAACCTCAGGACAAAATATCATAGGCAGCACGATAGCGCTGCCTAAATTAGGTGCGATATGGGCACACTATATTATTTATTTTTTTTAGGCCAGAGCACTTCGTATAGAAAGAAATGTCATAGAAACTTCAAAAAGAGCTTTAGAGGGCCACCAGCACCCCTGTCTATCATTTCCCAGACACATCCAATCATAATTTTGAGATAGTCATTTTGTTCAGCGTAGTTTAAAGGTCCAGAAATTATGACTTTGAAGGTGACAACCCCCCCCCCCCACACACACACACACAAACAACCCTCAGGGCAAGAGTTGTATCCCCCATCCTGGGGGGATATAATTTTTTTTATAGAAAGAATGGTCGTATATTTTAGTAGCATTGGAACGAAGATACAAGCGGAAACTAGAAATTCCCAAGCTCTTGTTGGTAGCAACTCGTGTGCTGATGGGAGGGGCGAGGGAACGGATATGGAATTTCGTCCTTGTGATTCATATGAATCAACAAAGATCGTCAGCTTGATTGGATCCAACAGTGCCGGGTTAGATGTTGTTAACCTGAAGACTATTCGATCAATTCTGGTGTACATTTTTCCTGTGCTAGTGCACTTAATAAATTTATCAATGGAGAAGGGAGTATTTCCAAAATTATTGAAAACAGCAAAGATTCTCCCTCTCTACAAAGGGGGCACTCAAATGGATATATCAAACTGGAGGCCTATTTCTATTTTGCTAGTGTTTTCGAAAGTGTATGAAAAAGTTATTCACGGAAGATTTTATGATCACCTCACGAGCCTTCATGCATTGTATGATGGGCAGTTTGAATTCCGGAAGGGCCATTCGACTTCGCATACTGTACAACATCTTTTAGAAAATATTAATTTAGCTTTGGAAAAGGGTGAATATTGTATTAGTATTTTTATAGATTTTAAAAAAGCGTTTAATACCGTTGATTTTAGTATTTTATTGGATAGATTAAGGGATTTGGGTGTAAGAGGAAGATGTTTGGATTGGTTTAGTTCGTATTTAAATGGTAGGTCAGTTAGGGTAAATCTAAGGGAGAAGTTTTCTAAGTTTTTCCCTGTGTCTTGTGGAGTTCCCCAGGGTTCCGTCTTAGGACCCCTGTTGTATTTAGTGTGTGTTGACAGTAGTGTGTGTTTTATACTCCTGGTGCATCTATGACATCTTTCGCCGACGATACAGCACTTGTTGTGGCAGCGAAGACTCTTGAAGGATTGGTCCAGAAAGCAAACAGAGCTCTGCAAGGGTTGAGTGACTTTAGGCATTAGCTTGCTTAGCATTAACGCGGTAAAGAGTAACTATATTCTGTTTAGTCGGACTGGTGTATCCCCAAATCTTCCCAGTGAAATGGCAATAAATGGTGATGTGCTAAAGCGGGTTGAGGAAGTGCGTTACCTAGGATTCATTCTCGATCAGAACCTCAGCTGGAGAAGACACGGTGATGTGGTTGCGCGGAAGGTAGCCCGTGGCCTGGGGATTTGAAGACGTATTCAAAATTTTTTACCTTCTCATATTTCAGTTCTGTTATACCACTCTTTGATTGTGCCATTTATAAATTATGGATGCATTATTTGGGCTAGTAATTAGACGTGTTATTTTCATTAAGTGCAGATTCAGCCATTCAAAGCAGCGAGGATAATAGGTAAGCATGAAAAAGAGGTCTTAAGTGCAGAGTCGATTTTTTGAAACATTGGGTTTGTAAACACAGGGACCATAAGAGAATATCAGATTGGGGATTTAGTACTTCAAAGTTTGAATTCCTTAGTAGCATATGTTTTAGCAATGTTTTTCGTTTTAACTGATTTTATCATGGATATGCTACGAGAAATGCTGGAGACCTAGTAAGTGAGCCAAGAAGTACGGTTCGTTCTAGCGATGTAGCAAGGCACTCGGGTCCGGTGGTCTGGAATACTTTTCCAGACTCAATTCGGGAAGCGGAAAGTGTCCCGCAATTTAAAAACCGGTTAAAGAAGCATGTCTTTGCGGGTAGTTGGTGAGTGTAGGGCTGGAAGACGAGAGAGGACAAATTAATTAATTTTTTTTTGTTCTGCTATTAATATATTCGTTTTAATATTATATTATTTTTTATTATTTATTTATTTTTCCTTTTATTTTTTTTTCTCATAATTTATTAGTCAGTAATTATTATTATTATCTCTTTTTTTATTGTTCTTTATTTGTGTTTATTTCAGCGATGATTTGATTAGTTTTATGATTTAATAAATGTGTACTGGTTGCGTTTTTCAAGCATATATGTGCTTTATTTATAACCTGTCGTAAAGCCGGCATGAATCATTTTTAGTAAAGTTGTTGAATCTTGAATCTATAGACCTCAAAGCGGGCTCAATTGATTGGTAATCAGAAGTTCTACCGGCCCTTTTAACAGTCAAAAGTGATTGGAGGTCAACCAACCCCCCACCCCCCCCCGACACCAATCATGTCCTCAAACACATCCAATCAGAATTTTAGAAATAGCCATTTTGTTCAACGTAGTTGAAAAATTATGTCTTTGAGGATGAACCCCCATAGCCCTGAGGGCAAGGGTTGTAATTTACGCCCTGGGCGTATAAGGTTCTTATAGAAATGGTGGTCATATAAACTTTGAAGAAGGCTCATTGGGTTCGTAATCAGAAGCTAAAGTCCTCTTTTTAAGATTCAAAGTGATCTGAGGGCAAATGCTCCCCCACACACACACGCGTCATATTTTCCCGATACGCATCTGATAGAAATTTTAAGATGGTCATTTGTTGTCATAGAAACTTTGAAAAGGGCTCATTCGGTTGGAAATTGAAAGAGTCAGTGACCTCTTTAATAGTCATAAGTGATTGGAAGGTAACCCCCCCCCCCCCCCATGCCCATCGTTTCCCCAAAAACTTCCAATCAAAATTTCAAAATATTTATTTTGTTTGACGTAGTTTAAAAATCCAGAAATTATGCCTTTGAGGATGAGAACCCGCCCCCCACCCACAATCCTCAGAGCAAGGGTTGTAAGTTATGCACCGAGGGCATATAATTTTTTTTTATGGAAACGGTGATCGTATAAACTTCGGAGGGGGATCATTGGATTGGAAATCGGAAGCTTAAGTGCCATTTTTAAGAGTTAAATTTATCGAAGGGCAGCTATACCCGCCCAGTCATATTTTCCCCAAATGCATCCGGCTGTGATTTTGAGATAGCCATGTGTTCAAAAATAGTCCAAAAATCTCATAACACGGCCTTTGGGGTTGAGACAACCCCCACAAGTATGGAGGTAAGGTTGTAAGTTATGTCCTGGGGGCATGTAAGGTTTTTATGAAGGGGTGGTATTTTGAGCTTTAGAGGAGCTCATTTGATTGGAAATGTATAGTTCTAGTTCCATTTCAAGAGTCAAGCGTGATGGAGAAAAAATAGCCCCCCTCCCTGATATCCTATTTTCCCCTAACACATTCGATCGAAATCGTGAGATAGCTATTTTGTAACCTATAGTCCAAAGAGAATATAACAATGTCTTCAGTTATCAAATATAAGAAACATATAGGCGGACATTGGACCAAATCAAAACAAACTATGAGCATATGGACTTTCAAGAAATATCTCAAGAACACCTTATATTGTTAAGTTAGGGCTTTAAGAGTAAGTTGGGGGGGGGGGGGAATTTTTAACTAACCAAAAGGCCCTATGTGTATACTTTTAATACTACCACTACAGTTAATGTAACTAATGACGCTAATAGTATTATGATGAAACTTTTCAAGAAACTTCTTTGAAAACTTTACTAGGGTATTAAGGTGACATTTTTAGGGAACGTTAAGAAGGAGTTTCAATTAAACGAAAAAACTGTATACATTCAGGTTTTCAAAAAGGCATATAAGCAATATCATAGGCAGCACCACTCTATAATAGCTACAAATATCATTGGAACATTCAAAGAAGCTAATTCGATTCAAAATTAAAAATTCTAGTGTTCTTTCTAAGCGTAAAAAGAGACTGGAGGGCAATCAGCCCCTTTCTCAAGCAATTTTTTTTCCTAACACATCTGGTCACAATTTTTAGACAACTATTTTGTTCAGCATAGTAGAATGGTCCAGCAACTATGTCTGTAGGGATATGGGGAATGTCAATCCCCACAATTATGCGATTGGCCTACAGTTTCTACAACTACTACTACTACTAACAACTCACCGCAGCACCAAGCCGCCTGAGGCCAACGCAGCTACGCACGCTCCTCCTCCACCCCAATCTATTCAAAGCCTCCCTTTTTACACCCGCCCACGAAGTTCCCATTTCCTTTAAATCTTTCTTTATGACGTCCTCCCACCCCAGACGGGGACGACCTGCTTTCCGTTCAGCCCTAGATGGTTGGCCGAAAAGAACAATCTTCGGCAATCTGTCATCCTTCATCCGCACAACGTGTCCTAACCACCTCAACCTTTCTTTCATTATAGCCCTAGAGAGCGGTATTGAACCACATTTTTCGTATAGCCTATTGTTTGAAATACGGTCAGTCAACCGGGTACCCAGAACAATCCTTAAGCAATTTCTCTGGAAAACATCTAGTAAATCTTCATCCGCTTTTCGGAGCGTCCATGCTTCAGAGCCATATTTGACCACTGTCATCACTGTAGCTTCTAATATTCCAATCTTGGTTTGCAAACTTATCTTCCTATTCTTCCAGAATTTTTTAACTGTGAAAAACCACACTGAGCCTTGGCTATTCTATTTTTAACATCTTCACTGCTCCCACCATCTTTACTAATAATACTACCAAGGTAAGTGAAGCTGCCCACCTCATCAATCTTTTCATTACCCAATGTCACCTTTTCATCTTCACTTATTCCTAGTCTTAGTGACTTAGTCTTCCTAACTTTAATTTTCAAACCAATTCTACCACCCTGAACTTGCAAAACCTCTAAAATTTCATTCATTTTGCTCACACTTTCATCTAGGATGCTTAAATATCAGCATAATCCAAGTTCAGGAGACTTTCTCCTCCCCATTTGATTCCGTGGTCTCCCATTGCCTTTCCTGTGCCCCTTAAAACAAAGTCCATCAAAATAATCCATATAAAGGGGGATAGAACACAACCCTGCTTAACTCCTGATTTAATACAAAACCAGCTGCTAACCTCATTTCCTACGTTAACCGCAGCAGTATTATTGTCGTACATACCACTAATGACTTTAATGTATTTTTCTGGTGTACCATACAAGGATAAAACATTTACTAAAGCTCTTCTATAAATAGAATCAAACGCTCGCTCATAATCTATAAAACTGAGGACCAAAGGTGTTTGAAAACTCAGGCACTTCTCAATTATTAGCCTAAGAGTGAAACTTTGGTCAACACATCCTCTACCTTTTCTAAAACCGCACTGCTCTTCTCTTAAAACTTTGTCTACGGCATCTCTCAGTCTAAAAAGTATTATATTACTAAGTAATTTGCTACCTACAGAGATCAGACTAATGCCCCGATTATTACTAAACTCACTCTAATCACCTTTATTACAAAGTGGCTTAATTAAGGTTTTCCTAAAATCGTTAGGTACATCCCCTTTTTCAAAAATCATATTCATAATCTTCAGTAACTTATTTCTAACCTCAGAGCCACCATATTTAAGAAACTCATTTACCACCCTATCAGCACCTGAAGCCTTATTATTCTTTAATTCTTTTAGTACTGCTGCTAATTCCTCCTCACAAAAAAAATCTTCCTTTACATCCAAGGTATCACAAACTTTTTCATTTTCCTCTATATTGTTTCCTGCAACTCTATCTCGGTTAAGCAAGTTCTCAAAATGTTCGGCCCATCTCGCTTTAGTTTTTTCCTTATCGCTAATTGCGACCCCATTCCTATCTTTAACTGGGACAAGTCCGGATTGACTACTCCCTCTCAATTTGTTAACGTGCCAATATAATATTTTACTATTATGCCGTATAGCTGCATCTTCCAGATCCTCGGCAATTTTATCCATAGCCTCCACTTCACACCTCCTTAGCACATATTTTAATACTTTCTCCACTTTCTTACATTCCTTTTGTTTTCAGATGATCTATCACTCAGATAATTCTTGTACAAGTCCTTTCTCCTTTCTATTAAACATAAAGCTTTTTCACTAATATTCTTAGCTGCAGTTCTAGCTTCCTTCCCAAGACATCTTCAGCAACTTCACAAATTATTTTTCTAAAATTGTTCCAACAATCTTCCACATTATCTAATTTTAAACTCTAAAGTTTAGTATTCAACTGTTCCTGGAAAGCTTCTCTCGAATTCTCATCCTGGAGTCTAACAAAATCAAAATTTCCCGGAAGGTAGGTACCCTTCCGATATTTCAGCTTCAAATTAACCCTTGACACTACTAGATGGTGATCTTTATTTTTAACATCAATAACAGCACTCCTATATACCCTAGTATCTTGTATTGATCCTGCCAGACATACATATAGCAAGCCAAACTATGGATTCTTATAGAAATTAAATTAAAAAAAAACAAGTTTTTTAAACTGAAAGTAAGGAGCGACATTAAAACATAAAACGAACAGAGATTATTCTGTATATGAAAGGGACTGTCCCCTCCTCAGCACCTCGATCTTTACGCTAAACTTTTTAATTGTTTTAAAAAATAAAGTCGTGAGACAGGGTCAAATTTTAACGTAGGGAGCGAGGCGTTAAGAAGGGGACAGCCCCGTTCATATACAGAATAATTCCTGTTCGTTTTAAGTTTTAATGTCGCTCCTTACTTTCAGTTTAAAAAACTTTTTTTTTTTATTTAATTTCTGATCGTTTTTTAGTTAATGCAGCTTTTATTTGTATAAAAATTTTACTTTTCTTTTGCTAAATGGATGTCTTTACAAATTAACTTACGTAACTAACTTCTATATTCGTATATTTTTCTTCTGGCAAAAAATACAAAGTTGCAGATTTTTGCCGATATGAGCTTGAAACCTATGTAATAGGGTTTTCTGATACGCTGAATTCTGACGGTGTGATTTTCATTAAAATTCTTTCACTTGTAGGGGATGTTTCCCCCTCTTTAAAAAATCGAGTAAATTTTCTCAGGCCTGTAGCCTTTGATGAGTAATACTAAACTTAATAAAATTTATATATTTAGGATCAGCATTAGAAACACATTCTTTTGATACATTTATTGACATCAAAATTCCGTTTTTAAAAGTTTCGATTACTATTGAGGCGTATCGCTTGTTTTTTATTGTTTTTTTATTACGTATATGTTATTACGTATATGAAGGGGTTCTCCCCTTAGTCAATACCACGCTCTTTACGTTAAAAGTTAAAAAAAAATTTGATTCACAAACCCATGAATAACAATGGCCTTTTAATTATAATATATTTCTATTTTTAAAGAACTAAAAAAAAGTTTAGCGTAAAGCGAGTGGTTTTGAATTGGGGGATAACCCCCTCACATACGTTATAATTTCTGTTGGTTTTAATTTCTAATATTCGTTCTTACATTTCAGTTGAAAAAACTTTTTTTTTTTATTTAATTTCTGATCGTCTAATGATCGATTTAATTTCTAATGCTTGGAAATCCGGCGCCCCCTTCATAGAAATGTCTATTACCCCAAAGAAACATCCTCCAAGGAAATATTCTCCAGAGTAACCCCCTCCTCTAGCCCCCCCCCCCCAGAAAAAATCCTTCCTGAAAATGGTTGTATACTTCCCAATAACCAATAAATAATGCTGGCAAGTCCGACGCCCCCTTCATGGCAATTTCCCTTTCCCCATGAAAAATTCCTTCATGAACAGATCCTCCAACATAACCACCGACCCACCCTTCCCCTTCACTACCAGAAAAAAAACCTCCTGAAAACTTCTGTATACTTCCCAATAACCAATACTATATGTTAACATTGGGTAAAGTTCATAACTTTTAGCCCTCCCACTGGGAACATCGGGGGATTAAGTCACCCTAAAGACATATTTATCATATTTTCGACCATGTTAAACAAAATGGCTATCTCAAAATTTTGATCGGGTGACTTTGGGAAAAAAATTAGAGTGGGTGGGGGCCTAGTTGCCCTCCATTTTTTTGGTCACTGGAAAATGGCACTAGAACTTTTAGTTTCCGTTCTAATGAGCCCTCCCACGATATGATACCACGACCACCGGGGCGATACGATCACCCCTGGGAAAAAAAACAAAAAAAATAAATAAACACGTATCCGTGATCTTTTTCCTGGCAAAAAATTCAGAATTCCACATTTTTGCAGATAGGAGCTTGAAAACTCTACAGTAGGGTTCTCTGATACACTGAATATGATGGTGTGATTTTCATTAAGGTTCTATAACTTTTAGGGGGTCTTTCCCCTTTTTTTTGAAAATCAGCCAAATTTTTCCAGGCGTGTTACTTTTAATGGGTAACACAAAACCTTATGAGAGTTATATATTTGAATCAGCATTGAAATCTAATTCTTATGATGTATCTATTGGTATCAAAAACCCGTTTTCTAGAGTTTCGGTTACCATTGAGCCGGGTCGCTCCTTACTTACAGTTCGTTACCACGAACTGTTTGAAAAACCGAAAAGATAGAAAATATTATTTTTTTCATGAAAATGAGTACGCCAATAAAAAATGAACAGTTATTAATTTAAAAAAACTTTTTCCACGAAAAAAGGTTTTCAAAGAAAATAAAGAGCTCCATTAATAAGCTAAAAACGGGCAGAAATGAAGTCAAGTAATCGTTAAAGCGTAAAACTACCACAAATCACTATAAATAAATAAATGAAACTCAAAATGAACAGAAATTAGAACAAATAGCCGAGTCAAACTCGAAACGAGCAAAAATTAACATCAAAAGGGCTGACAACCCCGATGCCTTCTCAAGACCAGAACATAATTTGCACTTTACTTTAAAAAAAAATACATTTAAATGTTTTCACTTTTTCTACTTTAATAGATCAAAAATTGTAAAACTTTAAGGAATAAATATCAGTTGACTTTAAGGGATAAAAATTTAAGGAATAAATTTCAGTATAGGTATATCAAACTGACAATCCGCGGTCATTTGCATTTTTTTTGTTTCTTTTTTTTCAGTAAAGCCTAAGTTATGTTCTGGTCTTGAGAAGGTATGGGGGTTGTCAGCCCTAGTAATGTTAATTTTTGCTTGTTTTGGCTTTGACTCGGCAAAGCCAAACTAATTTCTGTTCGTTTTGAATTTCATTTATTTGTTGATAGTGATTTGTGGTTGTTTTACGCTCGGAAGATTATTTGACTTTATTTCTGCCCATTTTTGGCTTAATGGAGCTCTTTACTTTTCTTTGAAACTTATTTTGTGGAAAAAGTTCTTTAAATTAATACAAATATAAGGCAGCGTCATTGAGCCAGGGGGGATGGCGCCCCCTTTCCCCCCTTATGGATGTCCTTGCTTAGACAGTAGCTAACCGAAGTTTTTCGATCGGTGTCAAAATTAAAAGAATCTTGTCTTTCTTAACCCGATTAAATGAACAATCGATTTGTTTAATAGATTAAATAAAAAAAACAAGTTTTTTTAACTGAAAGTAAGGAACGACGTTAAAACTTAAAACGAACAGAAATTATTTCGGCAATTAGCTATACTGCTACTACTACTACTACTACTAACAACAACTCACCGCACTACCAAGCCGTCTGATGCCAACATAGCTACGCACGCTCCACCTCCATCCCAGTCTATTCAAAGCCTCCCTCTTTACACTCTCCAAGAAAGTTCCCATTTCCTTAAAATCTCTGCTTACGACATCCTCCCACCCCAACCGAGGACGACCTACTTTTCGTTTAGCCCTAGACGGTTTGCCGAAAAGGACAATCTTTGGCAGTCTGTGATCCTTCATCCGACGAACGTTTCCTAGCCATGTCAATTTCTCTCTCACTATTCCCCTAGAAACCGGAAATGTACCACAATTTTCACACAGCCTACAATTTGAAATACGGTCAGTCAGTCGGGTTCCACCCTGTTTTAGAAACAAATTCAAACGCCTAAGAGTACCTTTACCAAACATAAGATATAAACACCGCAAGAAAATTGATCTTCGTTTAACCAGAACATTTAAACATTGAGGTAGACTATTCAATACTTTTACCTTCATATAATCTTTGAGAAGAACAAATAAACTTTAAAATGGGGATAAATCCATTTACTTAGACAGTGCAAAAACAGGTACAAAAGTACAAATATTTCGGTCACATATACAGCGACCGTCTTCAGTAGGAATACTAAAATAATAAAATTGAATCTAGCATATTTATATACAACAAAATAAATAACTTTTCGGGTCATTCACAAATTTCTACTGAAGACGGTCGCTGTATATGTGACCGAAATATCTGGACTTTTGTACCTGTTTTTTCACTGTCTAAATAAATGGATTTATCCCCATTTCAAAGTTTATTTGTTCGTCTCAGAACGGCAGTGTGGTCTAAGAAAACAACACCTAATTTAAAGGTGTTATGTCGAAAATAAATCTTTGAGAATCCTCAGTAATGCGTTCATATTAGGAACGTAGCGATGATTCTGCCTTAAAATGGGTCCAATTGATTTCAAATGGGAGGGGGCAGTTATTTGTAGAAAGGGTACTTTTACAGCATCAGATTAAGGCTTGGTGAAACAAGTAACATTGATCAAATGTTAGCATCTGAGGTAAAATTTATGTGCCTATGTTTCCTTATTTATATTGTTAGTTCTTCCTTACAAATAAGAATTTATATCCCTAAATAAATAAATCCCTAATAGGCGATATCCTTATAATCGTATAAATTTGTAAAACTACAAAGCTAGAAGAATATAACGTAATATCGACATGTTTAATGATTTTTGTAAATAACAAAATATAATGTTAAAGTAAATATAATGTTTGGGAAAACTGCATCTTCACATACAAAATGATGTAACATATGTATAATTGACAAGATATTATAACACACGTATCTTTGAAAAGGTTGCTTTTTTGAGTGGTATAATTTCATATTTGATTGACTCTCAATATTTTTAAAGTAATTATAAAACTCAACTAATAAACGCAACTAATCGCACCTCGATCGCTGGTGCCTTTACAACACGTGGCGGGATCTCTTTTGATTACGTTTGATTTCCTTTTTCTCTTTTTTGACAATCCTTTCTCCTGATTCACTTTCTTCAGTCTATTGGTGGTAGTAGCATCTAGCTTATTTTTTGCAGCAGCATTGACCTTAACATCAACCATTTTGTTAAACAGAATTGAGTGGCCTGAGCCGAGTGGCCGCTTTTCTACTTGTTCAGTGAAAACAGCATGATTCCATGTTCTTTGCTCAACAGCTACATTTAACCCATCAAGCAGCTTGCTTGATAGCGACGGAACAATTGGTTGCAACATTATTCCAACAACTCAAAGTATTTCAATACAGGCTCATAAGACAAGGTATCATAACGCAAGTATAAACCAACCTATTTTGATCAACCTAGTTTATCAGATCAACCTATTTTGCGCCCCCCCCCTAAAAAAAATCTCCTGGATCCACCCCTGAGCCAAACTGGAAGAATGGATTTAGACGGAAATTTATCTAGCTTTTTCTATCAAATGGTCAAAATAAATTCAACCATGACAAACTTTGAAAAAGTAGTGAAAAGAAAGCAACAGATAGAACACAAAGCAACGGAAATCTCATCTCAGTCTGAGAAAGCGTGGCTTGATGCGACAGCCGCAGTGACAAGTTGTTCTGAGGTAGAAACCTGTCTTGGTGGCAATAACATAAACGTGCTCGCCTGCTTCTTCGCCAGTGCCAGCCAGGAAGCTATCCAGTTTTCTTTTTAGTGGAAACCAAGCCTGGAACACCCACAATTTACAGCATATGATAACCAAAAAGCAGCCTTGGGTAAGTAGCAGAGGTCATACTGCCCATCCATGCTTTTCTGGGATGTAATACGACCTCTAGGTTCTACGGTGTCGGAAAGCCAGTGTCACTTTTATTGGCTGAGATTAATGAAAAATTCCAGAAAATGCGGCAGTGTTTTGCAAAAAGAACTCAGAAAAGTATCAGATCATCAGTGCAGGCGAAAAGCTCACACTGCTTGTTTATCGGGCTAAAGCTGATACCAACCTTCAGGATATGCATCACACCCTGTTTGTCAAAAAACTAGCTTTTTCGACCTCGTTTCTTCACCCAAAAGGCTCGCTTCTAACATCGTCAGTTCTATTTTAAACGAGGTGACTTTACAAAAACTAGTAGTGCACAAATCCAGCTTAAGAGTAAGTGAGATAGGGCGACTGCATATGCAACACTCTTAAGTTTGTATAAATTCTAGTGATATAGCAACGGTAGATGAGCAGATATTGTGATCAACTTTGCTCATATTGACTTAATTATGAATATAAGAATACTGATGAGTTTTTGGTATAATATGATAAGATGGAAGGCAATCTAACAACAAATCACTTCTCACTGATGAGTTATTTATATCCGTATTGATGTCACCAATGATTATATAATCTAGAGAATTAGAAAAAATTTTTTCCACTAAAACCTTCAACGTGTTACAGGCTTTAGCATAGCTAGCCATCGATCTGGAAGAACGGTCATCATAAGGCAGATAAGAATTAATGAAGACTATAGTGCCCATACGAACAGCCAACAAAAACTCATCCGAGTAAAAAATCACCGGTGAAACCAAATTAGGATTACGCTTAAAAACACAAGCTAGCCCGCCGGATGGGTGGCTTCTTGTGGCTCTGGCAGTAGTAAAAAAACATCATGATGAAGGCTACGACGCAAAACGTTAACAGGTTTCACACTACAAACTAATTCATGTCCAGCTATCTGTTTGCGAGCAGATTTGCGTTTAATCGGATCAGACAGATCTGAAGCCACTTTAGAGACAATTACTCTCATCTAAATGTTAATTATTGGGGAAAGTATCGGAAGTTGAGGAAAATTCAACTGATAATTGTCAAGTTTCCCTGACATCTCAACAACCGCTTGTTGTAGCTCATTAAACTTAAAGAGCATAAGCATTTGCAGAGAGCGACCTCTGTAATAAAGCGACCTCTGTAGGTCACTTTATCACAAACATAGGTACAATAGTGCTGTAACTGTCAAGAGATTTCAACAGAAAGACAACGTCCCTAAAAGGATTAAAAAGTGTACTGTTCCGCTTCCGTAATAGGCAATTCGTCTCAGGTGCACTTATTTTTCATAACAAATCTTTAGCTTATTTTATTATAATCACGTCAAAAAACCTTCGTACCATGTCTTCTGATAATATCCTCCTCAATTCCGCTTTGCAAATTGCTTTGATTAAAATTCAGAACCGGAGAATATACAAGTTCAGGCGTTTCGTCAGAGCTTTTCATGGCTATCGCAATCACCACACAAATTAAAAAGTCTCAATATTAATTCAATAAAAAATACTTAATTAATAAATATCGAAATATAGGTCAAACTAAAAGCAAAGTAGATTCCATTTTATATTTCTCTTAAAGTTAAGTCACGTCAACAACTCACTTGGGATATATTATGACCTCACCAAAATAAATCCGGATAGGACTAATATCCAATTCAATTTTGGTATTACATCACTGAACTCTAAAATGAAACTGAGTTCAGTATAGTTCAGTGCAGCAAAACTTTAGATATAAATACAAAAACTTTAACGATATAAAACACAAATATAACAGATGTCCACTTTTACCAAAGACAGACTTGACTTACTTGACTTAAGACTCCTGCCGAGAGTTTGGCATAGAGAATGATGAGACCAAGTGCCTCCAGGTTGACCTATCGCTTGCCATGCTCGTAGCGTCTTCCACTGGGATATGGGCTTGGGTGAGGAATTCATCGGCTTTGTCTTTCCATCTAGTTGGGGGGAGGGGGAGTGGGCGTCATCTGTACGCCACCCCCAAAATAAAAGAAAAAAGTTAAAAAAAACGAAAACCATAAATACTAGAAATTAAAGACGAACCTTAATGTGAAACCATTAACCCACACAGTATTTAAAACATAAAATATAAACTCGAGCCTCACACATAAAAACATGAAATCTAACGTAAATAACCCAATACAATACAAAACTTTGACCCCTTAAATATTAACTGGAACACAAAAGTAAAAAGCTGAACCAAAAAAAAGACTGGAATCTTGCAAAACGAAACTTTCAATCTAATGTGCAACATGTACAAACAAATTAAAAATAAAATAACAAAACAGTCTAGAATAGGGTCTTCAGAAGACAAAGGGTCTAGAGACGGCACATCATCTACTGTATATAGTCAGAGAACTCTGAAATACCTTAATTGGCTGACCGCTAAAGCCAAAACAAAGAAAAGTCAAGCATATTTTCTTAGTCAGTTTCAACTTTATCAAGACATTTTGGTAATACTTATTATGCCCCTAGATTATACGAAACAATTCCTTTATTAACTCAAATTTAAGAAATTTAAAGTGTTAATTATTCAAAGTTATAATATTTTTACCTATGGGTGAGTGCATATTAGTTTCATAAATAGGAAATTATGCTATAATTTAGTTTTGCATCCTACTTTAACCCTTAGATTTTTCCGTCGCAGTGCTTTTGTTTTTAATTGGAAACATAAGCAGCATCTAAATTTAACATATTGACTAGATGGCTGTTAAATTTTGAGTAGCATCAAGTATTCATCTTCAATATTTAGATAGTATTTATGTATATTTAGATAAATATATTACGAACAATTAAATGTTAAACACATTGGAACTATTCTAAGATAGCGAAATATTATCTATAAGAATATTTTTGCTACATGTATATAAGCCGGTCTCTGCAAACAATATCGAAAATAAGTAAAAATAACACTTGAAATAAAACATATATTATATATAATACAAATTATAGAATACCTAGAATAGTGGAATTCAATTGAACAACTGGTTAGGACTTATTAAACTAATGATTCTGATTTAATTTAAGTTTTAACCAAAAAAATAAAGTTTTTACTTTTGAAATTGTGCGAAAATTTGAGAGCTCAAATTAGCAAAACATGTCTCAAAATACAACACTAAATAGACAAGAATCACCACATTCCAAATTATTAGCCCAACTACCGAAATTTGATTCTAAAACTAAACCTAAAAAGTTAAAAAAAAAAAATTAATATTAGCTTAAGGAATAACGCTTTTCAACAAAAAATTCATCTGGAAAATTATTGATCAATTCCATCAAAAATGAATACAGTTCAGTATCACACATTCTCATCCTCCCCCCCTAAAAGAAAGCAACTTTACTCTAGATACATAACTATACACATAAATTTGAAAAAAGTAATTATTGATTTAAAAAATATAAAAAAACTGAAAAAACACCCAAGTTACACAAAATTCAACCTATAACAGAGAAAATGCAAAGTCATATCAAAGAAATTTATCTAAAAAAGCACGTTTTGGAGCCCAATTATGAACATAAATCTCACATAATACTCCGTTAAACATTAAAAACCCACTAATTCATATACGTAGGTTAAATTTAGAATCACCATTCGAAAATTTTAGATTTAAAGTAGAAAATGAAGTTAATCCCCAAATATTGTGACTTCAATCCTGATATGTACAAATGTGCCTCCATCCCAAAATATTCATTCTAAAAAAAAATCAAAATTCATTTTTGTTTTTGTATAGAAAACAAAATTTTATTTTGTATAATACTAGGTGCTATTGAATTTATGATCGTTTTTAAATAATGAAGTAAAATTTGACACCCCCTTCATAGAAATGTCCCTTCCCCAACGGGAAAATTTTCCACAGAAATATTATCTCAAGTCACTCCCTCCTTCTGCCCGCCCCCCACCATAAAAAATCCCGCCTTAAAATGTCTCTATATTTCCCAACAACCAAAATTATATATCAACGATGGGGAAAGTTCATAACTTGCAGTCCTTCCCCCGAGATTTGTGGTGAATTATGTTATACTCAAAGACAAATTTACTAAATTTTCGGCAGTGCTGAACAAAATATCTATGTCCCTATTCCTACTCCTTCTTCTTAATCCCTCCCCCACCAGAAACAAAACCAACATGTAACTTCAGCCAGAGTCTCAAATGCCGACACTTTTTGAGAACAGTGGGGACAGCAATAAAATTACTGTAATTCCCCCAAAAACTGTATATCCCTCAGCTATCCTCAAAGAAGCTCTCAAAAAGTTTTCTGCTCTGTTAAAAGAAATAGCAGCCTTAAACTTTTGATCCGGCAACTTTGTGGAAAATGGAGTCTGGGAGGGGGCCATGCTATATTGTATAGTTCTTGAACACTTTAAAAATGTACTCGAACGTGTGGTATCAATTCAAATAAACTCAATCGTAATTCTCCAGATATACTTGATGGATGGTATACCCAATGGGAAAAAAACAAAAAATAACAACAAATAAGATCGAATTAGAGGTCATTATTTTTCATGAAAAGCAAACGCGCTAATTTTTTCATACAAATTCCAGAAACGTTTACAGTAACGTTTTCAACTAAGCTGAGTCCTGTATTTTGGTGCCTGTTAAAATTATGTTACTTTTAGGGATTGTTTCCCCCTTTTTTCGAAACTACGAAACATTTTTTCAGCTCCAAGACATTGTATGTGTGAGACTAAAACTGAATAAACCAATAGATTTAAAATGACCAAAAAAATATGAATTTTTATGCATCTTCGTGTGTAAAAATTTCATTTTTTAAAGTTTCGGTCATTTTTGAATAGGATTACTCCTGACTTTCAATTTTTTACCACGAACTGTTAGAAAATATGGAATTTTTTATTTTTGTCAAGAAAAAGTAACCAGATGTGTGTTTGCTTAGTTTTTTGTTGTTGTTTTTTTTCCAGGTTTGATACTATTAACAAATAAGTTCTAGCATATTGTTAAAAGGTTTAATTGAGCATTCTAGTACTTCTTTTAAGCAACTAAATAGATTGGGTGTCCACTATGTCACAACTAAGTTAGCCAGCAAACGACTACTTTTACAAAAAAAAAGACTTGACTTCCTAAACATGAGGCTCTTGCCGAGGTTTCGGCTTAGACAATGATCAGACCAGGTGCCATCTGGCTGCCATCTCTCTTCCACATTTCACATCTACTTCAAATGAGATATGGCCCTGGGAGATAAATTCATGAGATTTGTATTTTCGTCTGGTGGGGGAAGGCATCCTCTTGGTCCATCCCCCACAAAAAGGAAAAAAGTATAAAAAAAACGTATAAAAAAGCTCAAGCAATAAATACGATAAATTCAAGACGAAATACATGTATGAACCATAAACCCAAACACAATATTCAAAAAAACATAGATAAGCTTAATCCTCGCATACTAAAACATAACACCTAAACTGAACATTGCAATAAGGTAGTAAAATTTCACAAATTGAACGCTCAACAAAGCGCTGGTGAAACCATCTAAAATCCGAGACAATGATCTTACGTTGGCTAGAGTAAAGGCCATATGGCTCCAATGTTTTATTATTTATTTTTTTTCTCCCAGAGGTACTTCATATAGAAGGGGTCGTTGTATAAACTTCAAACAGGTCTCATTCAATTTGAAATTGAAAGTTCTTGTTTTTAGTGAATTTTGTTCGTTCCAATCTTGACTTGCTTACTCAGATTAAGTTTTAGGCATTTTAAATTTCATATATTCATACGCATCAATATCTTGTCCATGTTTGTCAGTATCAAGAGAGGGTAAAGTCTGAAAGTTGACATGGCTGTGAAAAAGTATTTGTAAGGAAAGGTTAAGTCTTCATTGAACGAGATCAACGAAAAAAAAACAGCTTGAACCTCGTGTACTAATTCTTTAATTAAAAACATAGAAGCTTTACTCTAAGCAATTTTAGAGCAGTAACAATAAATGCAAAAATTAAACCTTAAAAAGAAAGACATATTGGAAAATCCCACACATTTTATAATAGGAGCGTCATATTCCAAATTATTTGCCCATCGACCCAGATTTAATTCTAAAACTAAACCTAAGACGTTAAACTAAGACGAGTTAAAATAATCATAAGAAATAACAGCCTTACAAAAAAAATTTATATATACAACTTATGTTCAATTTAACAAAAATTACTAAGGCCACAAACTACCAATTCTCAACCCCCTCCCCAGCAACTAAAATGTATACTAAGACTAGATCCACAGCTCCAAATAGATAATTTTAGATCTAAAAACGAAAATAGAGTAAATGCCCAAATATTATGACTTCGATGCTTATATGACCCTTTGTACCTCCAGCACAAAATATTGATGTGCCTCCAACACAAAATATTGATCCTAAGAAAAAAATTAAAAAATATATTTTTTATTTCACTGGCAAAAAACTAGGTCAAATGAGATGCACGATATGCTTCATCTCACTTTCGTATACCTTTATGAGGGACATAATTATTTTTTATAGAAAGCAAAGTGAAATCAATATATTGAACTTTCACCCCTATTAGTATGAGGCACACTATCATTCGACTTAAATAAAAAAAATGTCGGGAACCAATGAAAAACTTGAATGCAAATCCACAATCTGAAGGTCCTACCTACTCAACCCGAAAATACATTTAAGCAGTTTTATTTTGAAGAAGTACGTTTGTTTAGCATAAGCAATTACAACTTACAAACAACACGATTTCCCCTTAAGCTTGGTCAGATTCTCTGGAAGAATTTGTTTCAATTTGCTCCATAAAATTTTTTTGAAAATAGTTCGAACATTCCATTGCATGAAGTTTACACTCTGATCACTGTTTTATGAGTCATCGAATCTATTTCTCCTGGAACACATTTTAAAACACTTCATCAGTCAGAAACATTCTGAAAGTGAATTATGATATAAATTGCATTTATATAAATACTTCGTATTATGTCATATAATTTTTTATAATGCCGTCATGACAAGATTCAGTGATTAATCTTTTTATAATGGTATAATTTGTATTTCTTTGCTTTTTGATTTTATGTTTTTTTAGCCTAGTAGAAATAGCTAAAAAAAAGGCCCAACCTCAAACAAATTGCAACAAAAATGATTTTTAAATCAAAAAATGAGGAAAAATCAAATAATAGCAAACTGGGAAGCCAACAAAATCCACTAGTGAGAAGAACTACGATAGGGGAAA
Source organism: Artemia sp. Qi Xiang Cuo (assembly GCF_049724085.1). Classification (NCBI taxonomy): domain Eukaryota; kingdom Metazoa; phylum Arthropoda; class Branchiopoda; order Anostraca; family Artemiidae; genus Artemia; species Artemia sp. Qi Xiang Cuo. The sequence goes on along the minus strand of NW_028300387.1, from coordinate 120,317 downwards.
AATGGGAGAACCTGGGGAAATCTCTCAAAATGCAGAAATGTTCGTATTGATCTTAGTCAAGAGGATTTCTGATGTAATTTTTAATGTAGAAACAAAATATTCTCTCAGAATGTCGATTACTCTATCCTCTGGAAATTTATGACGGGGAAAGGAGGGGGGAGAAGGGGAGATATTGATTTTCCAGGTCATTGCGACGGTATAATACAACATTCCTGGTATCAGGATATAGGCCTGGAATCAGCAGCTAAGCGATCGGAATGACATCTAGCAAAGAGGTCTTTCGACTGATGTCCAGTGTCTCTTCAGTGACTGAATTACCCAAAATGTAACAACATTAAAATTCAAAATAGACAAGTTTTTCTGTGAATAGGTTGTCATTTTTGTTCCCAATATTTGATAACTTTTGTAAATTTTTCCTTGTCTTGTACCATTCAAATTTCTATCGCTTTTAAGTTGCTACCATACTCAGTTTCGTGACATTTTATTTCTGTTTTCACCAACGCCATTTTGCAGGTTCTGGAATCAAGTCTTTATTCTTGAAATTACGAATTTGCTGAAACTGGGTTAATTGCGTCGCTTACAACAATTCACTATGTTGGTTCAATTTATGCTTCAATATCAGATTTTTAAAAGAAGAGGAAAAAACTCCTGAATTTCTTTATTCCATATCTCCCCTAATTATCCAGCTAAAAAATATCAAAAACAGGGAGTGCTGACAACATCGTATCAGTTGTGTAAAGTGTTCAGTTTTCTGCTTGCATTGGGGATTGGTACGTTTAATTGGTTTTACCGTTTCTTGTAATATTGACACTAGTTTATATAATTACCTACAGTATATCTTTTCTAATTCACTGAGGGTTATTTTGGTTATTTCTGTGCAATATCGTATCTTGATGTGTTAATGTTCATATAATCTAGATTTGTTCAATATTTAGGAGCTTTGAAAACAGAACATGTTACGTACCTACAGATAACTTTATAATTCAGTTTTTATTTCTCGTTTAGTGTAAATTGCTCTAATAACTTATTTAGATCTTTACTCCAGCTTTTGTTACAAAAACTGTATTTAACACCTAAGTTTATGTGTATTGCTTTTTTTTGCTTATTGCTCCGTCCCTTTTCCTTTTCCTTTTTTGTGTGACGGGTTTTCCAATAAATAATAATAATAATAAAAATAATAATAAAGGAGATTCGCGGCTTCAGTTTTCTTCCCACATCAAGTTCTCTGTTACTGAATTAAGTTCTCTGTTATTCTAATATTATTCTAATATTCTAATTAAGTTATATTCTAATATTATATTCTAATTATATTAATATTCTAATTACATAAATATTCTAATTATATTAATTATATAATATTATAATATTATATTCTAATTATATTCTAATATTCTAGTACTAATAATGATATTTTAATTAAGCTCTTCATCAATTTTTCTGCTATTGAATATATCGTATCTTCATTTAAGCCAAGTATGGAATCGCAATGTGCAATCTGTCGGCAGGATGAGGAATATTATAATGGCTTCATTCTACTTAGCAGATAAGTAATTATCACAGTTATTGTTGTCAGTAAAAAAAGAAGTGATTGTCGTACAGTTAACTCTCCTGATAAAATTACTGGTCACTGCCAAAAAAACCTTAAAAGCCAGAGAAAAACTTCAAGTCTTATACATTGCAATTAAACGGATTAGGAAAGTTATCAAGAATGTAACAGTAGATTCTACCTTTCTGTAAGTTATTTATCCATATCTAACAGACTGTCTGTTTTTTGTAACCTTTGTCCGTGCTGGATTGCTTGATCTAGGGCATCCACCATCCCAGACTACTGGGACAGGAACATTTCAAGCCAGTGTTGGAGCTCTGTGTTTACAAAGATAAGACAAATAATCAATAAACATTTTGGGAATGATAAAGGCACAAATTGCAGATCACCATGCAGCAGATATTGTCTGTGGCACAGTATCTTCAGTGATCATCCAGACTGAAAAAACTAACCTCAGTGCTAATTAAATACAGGTGGTGGTTCTTAAGTAAAGAAGTCGCGAAACTGCCTAGCATCTTACAAGGCTTAACAAAAAAAATCTCAAATGTCTGTCAAGTTCTTTGTCCGTCTGGACGATGTACATGTTGCACTAAATAATCCTGTGAAAAAAATGGTGGAATTTTTAGCCAAAGCAGATATGAAGCTACACGGGAACATTTATCCTACAGAAGTACTAGTTGATTACTTCGGCAACAGGATGACCGTACCTGATGATCATGAGAAGCAAAGTATATTGAAACCTAGGGAGCTTGCTACGGGCATCATCTGTGATTACTGCAAACTGTTAAAAGATATAAAGCTGGCGAAAGAAAAAGTCGAGATTATCATAGTTTTGGCATGAGTAGTGGAGAATAAAACTAAGACTGTAATATGGTCATTAAAATAATATGACCAAAAGCGCATATTGATATTGGCGGAAGTTCATCTAAAGTCTCTTATTCTATCCTTTTGGTTTTTCATGTCTGGTTTGATAAAACAAAACGTTGCCAAACATGGGCTCATTGCAACAGGGCAGGCAATTATAAAAAACACCAGGCCTAAAAACATCATATTACCAATTGAGCTACGGTAGTCTGTCGCTATACATCATTGGTTCGGTTTATGCAACACTGTTGACACACTGAGCAATCTAAGCTTTTGTGTTGGCTATGAAAAAACCCTCCGTTTTGAAATATGTGCGGCAATGGTTGAAATCCCCGACCAAGAACTCAACATACCAAGAGACACTCCTCTCCAGTACATTGCATAAAATTACGGTTAAAATACTAAAACTCTGGACGGGAGAGGTACTTCCAGTGGTATGGCTGTCCTTGGGGTCATGTCATCAGCAAAGAAAGAATAGTTGCGTATGTCTGTAAGAAAAGATTTCCACCTGAAAGAATGTAAATAAGAAGCTGCTATACTGATCTACCCTTACGTGAAGAATACTGCCTTTACAAATCAGCTCACTTATGTAGGGTTGTTACTTGTAGAGTTTAAAGACAATAGCAGACATCTTTATATCATTTGGTTAATGTTTCATCTATATCTGTCAAATTCTCCAGTTTGCTGTTCAGATGCAATATGGTCAGCTCAAGCTGGAAAAACCCAAAAGCGGTAATTAATATCTTTCCTGCGTATAATAGAATTAGATTCAAATGATGTCTCGTGTAATAACACAAAGTTGATGTTGATTCCAAACAAGGCAAAGAAATTTAACCCGATTTCTTTTATAACTTTCGACCAACCACTGTTTTAGAAAGAGAGAAGGATGGTGGAAACTTTACCTTTCAGTATCCCCTTGAAAGGGATCGAAGTGATATTTCGGTCTTTCAATGGAAGATTGAGTTTTCGTAGTTGTATGGATTTTCTTATGGAAGAAGCCGAGTTTATTGAAGTCCTTGAACAGATCTACGCACCGAACACTGTAAAATCCCCCATCTCTGGCAAAAATGTTTTTAGAACGATCAGGGCACACTCTCCTCTTGACCTAGGTCGGCACATCTTTCCTTTTTCCTGTATCTCCGAATATACTGCCAACGGTATACAAAATGAGACGGCACCCATACTGGTGAGTTCAATCCGTATCTATAAAAAGCTGACATCCGAAAATATTTCTACTGAACACACTTCTGCGTCTCTATTAGTTATTACACTTATAGAAGAAATGGAGCAACCAAACAAGGAGCTAGCCAGCTAATCTAAGATAGCAATATTGTTGCCTGAACAATATTCTGAAATAAGCAAAGCCTCTCGGACGTCAGCACGCATTGAACGGAATGTAGATTTCAACCTGTATCTTGAAAACGTGTTTAGTAAGCTTCCTTATTTATTGGAAAGAGGTCAAACAGCAAAGTTAGATTCATTCCGTCTTTATTTGTAAAGCTGGGTCAGGTTAAAAGAATTGCAGCCAGAACCACACGAAAGGTTCCAGAGGTCACTTTTCTTATGACAGTTCAGAACATTCGTGACTAAGACACGAAGCAAAACGTGCTATAAAACAAGTCTTCGTGAAATCTCTGAAAACCGCCAGCGGCCTTACTAGAGGAATAGATTTAACTGAAGTGCTGCGGTCGATATCAACACTATTTATGCCAGTGCGAGCTAAAATGAATGCAATAATGTGAGACCATACTGGATTATTAGACCACACAAAGGGCCAGCACGTAGATATATTTGGATCCAGGATATTGAGAAACAGTAAAGATTTGCAAAAGTTGCTCAAGTTCCTGGAGCCTTTGCAGCCGTTCAACGGGGGTCAGCATCTAATAAGTGCTGTTACAAGAGGGAATTCTTTTCCAGAGGTCGACCTTGACGAAACAACAGGCGTTGGGTTGTACTCACTACAAAGGGTGGTTGAAAAGCTTGGTGAGACTTTTTTACTCCATTGGCGTGCTAGCGTCGTAACTTTGATTGCAAATTTAGCAGTAAAGCTTTATGGCGAGCCGGTCGATTTTGACCAAACGTTATTTCTCCAGCGACTAGCCGCCGTATCCACTTCCAACGATCAGGATCTGTCAGATACACAGGGTTATGAACTTTGCTTTTTACTTCGGTACTTTTTAGGTCATACCACATACTATGCAGAGCTAACAAGGCTTTCTTCACAAATACCCTCTAAAGAATGATCGAAGGTTGTTTTGTGAACCCGTCCACGAGTTACAAATATGTTTTAGATGTAGGATGACTCCCACATAAATTGCCTTGGACAACTGGCACTAAATTTGGAAAAATATTTCTGGCTTACGGTAGCTGTGTCAAACCTCATTCTGTTAATGCAAAGGTTGTGTTTATCGGATATGAAGATAAACCCTCAAAAAAAGGTGAGACTAGCTTAAAAAGATGTAAAGGCATAAGATATCCTGATATTGACTTTACTGAGACGACAACAGCAACCGTCAAAAAAGACTTTTTCCTGAACAACCTGAAGAACACGGAAAAATTTATCTTTCTGATTGGTGAAGGTCTAAGCTCGTCAGGACGTTACATCGTTTATTCTTCATGTCTTACACTTTTTACGATTGTGACAGCCACAGTGACAAGCTGCTCAGACGTAGAAGCCTGTCTTGGTGGCAATGACACAAACGTGCTCGCCTTCTGCTTCGCCAGTGCCAGCCAGAATGCTACCCACTTTTCTTTTGAGCGGAGACCAAGCTGGGAACAGCCAAAATTTAGAGCATATGAGAACCAAACAGCAGGCTTGGGTAAGTCGCAGAGCTCATGCTGCCCATCCGTGCTTCCCTAGGATTTAATACGACCTCTAAGTTCAATGGTATAGAAAAGCTAGTTTCACTTTATTGGCTGACATCCTTAAAGAATTCCAAAAAAATGCGGTGGTTTTTTGCTGAAGGAATTCAAAAAAGTATCAGGTCCTGAGTACAGGAAAAACGTACACACAGCTTTTTTATCAGGCTAAAGCTGATAACAACCTTCAAAATGTGTATCAAACTATGTGTGTCAAAAAACCGGCTTTCTTGAACTCATTTTTCCGCCAAAAAGGCTCGCTTCTAACATCGTCAGCTGTATTTTAAACCGGGGGACTTCACAAAAACTTGCAGGGCTCAAATTCAGCGTAAGAGTAAGTGAGATAGGGAGATGGTCTAAGTAGTGTTCTTCAGTATGTACAAACTCTATTGATGTAGTAATACTAGGTGAGCAAATAATGAGATCAATATTGCTCTTACTGCCTGAATGGTGAATATAAGAATACGGATGAGTTTTGGGTATAATATGATAAGATGGAAGGCAATCTAACAACGAATCACTTCTCACTGATGAGTTATTTATATCCGTATTGAAGTCACCAATGATCATATAATCTAGAGAAATTGAAAGAATTTTTTCCACTAAAACCTTCAACGTGTTACAGGCTTTAGCATATCTAGCCATCGATCTGGAAGAACGGTCATCATAAGGCAGATAAAATTAATGAAGACTATAGTGCGCATACGAACAGCCAAAAAAACTCATCCGAGTAAAAAATCACTGGCGAAATCAAATTAGGATTACGCTTAAAAACACAAGCTAGCACGCCGGATGGGCGGCCTCTTGTGGCCCTGGCAGTAGTAAAAAAACATTATGATGAAGGCTACGACGCAAAACGTTGATGCTAAAGTTTGTAAGAAGATGCTCCTGTAAACAGACCAAATCAAAATCATTGTAGAGCTCATCAATAAAAAAATATTTATTCTTTGAACTATTTATAATAAACGATATGACTGAAAATTATAAAGTAATAAGAAAAAGTGTAAGCGCGACATTAGTTCAGTAGATAAAGAGCAGGACAAGCTATAAGACGCAGTATTTTTACCACAGTTAGCACACTTGGGAGCAGCACTACAAGGACTGTCCTCAGTAGAAAGATCTGGAACAGCACATCTGGCACATCTCAGGACATTGCCGGTACAAGCACTTTGACAGTGCTCGTACGATCGACATCTGAAGCAGCATTTAGGTATTTCTTTAAATACGTGAGTTCAAAAAAAATTCTATCCAACTTTAATTCCTTCTCTGAAATAAGCAGACTGAGGGAAAGAGTCTTCAAATTCAAGCTTGACTGACATAGTCTGGCCCAGTATATTTGCACTTATTATACCTTGCAGTCTATTAATAACTGTAAGGTTAACATCAACTGGGAAACCTCTGAGAATCCCAAAAAAGCGCTTGCATTGTACTTTAACTGTTGCTCCGGTAATAAAGTTCTGAACCGATGTACAAAAATCTTCAGTTTCAGATTTATCGATATTGACATACCACCTGTCTTTAACAGGTTTCACACTACAAACTAAGTCATGCCCAGCTATCTGATCGAGAACAGATTTTAGAGACAATAACTGTCGTATAAGTGTTAATTACTGAGGTAGGTTTCGGAAGCTGAGGAAAATTCAACTGATAATTGTCAAGTTTCCCTGACATCTCAACAACCACTTGTTGTAGCTCATTAAACTTAAAGAGTAAAGAAGTATAAGCATTTGCAGGGGGACATGGCACCTCTGTAGGTCACTTTATCACAAACATAGGTACAAAAGTGTCACTACTGTCAAGAGATTTTTACAGAAAAACAGTGTCCCTAAGATAATTAGAAAGTGCTTTGTTCCCCTTACGTACTAGGCAATTCGATTCAGGTGCACTTATTTTCCACAGCAAATTTTTAGATTCTTTAACTATATTCACGTAAAAAATCTCCATACCATGTCTTTTGATAATATCCTCCTCAATTCCGCTTAGCAAATTGCTTTGAATAAAATTCAGAACCGGAGAATATCCAAGTTCAGGCGTTTCGTCAGAGCTTTTCATGGCTATCGCAATCACCACACAAATTAAAAAGTCTCAATATTAATTCAAGAAAAAATACTGAATTAATAAATATCGAAATATAGGTCAAACTAAAAGCAAAGTAGATTCCATTTTATAATCCTCTTAAAGTTAACTCAGGTCAACAACTCACTTGGAATAAATTATGACCTCACCAAAATAAATCCAGTCAGGAATAATATCCAATTCAATTTTGGTGTTACCTCACTGAACTCTGAAACGAAACTGAGTTCAGTGTAGTTCTGTGCAACCAAACCTTGGATACAATTACAAATCTGCAAGTATACTAGACAAAAATAAAACAGACTTTCAGTTTTAACAAAAAAATAATTGCTTTACTCGATTTGAGACTCCTTTCGAGAGTTCGGCATGTACAACGATAAAGCCATCTACTTCCAGATTGACCTACCGCTTGCCAAGCTCGTAGCTTCTTCCACTGGGATATTGGCTTGTCTGAGGAATTCATCGGCTTTGTCTTTCCATCTAGTCGGGGGGGGGGGGGGCGTCCTCTGTACGCCCCCCCCCCCAAAATAAAAGAATAAAAGTTAAAAAAACGAAAACCATAAATACTAGAAATTAAAGACGAACCTTAATGTGAAACCATAAACCCACACACAGTATTTAAAACATCAAATATAAACTCGAGCCTAACCCACAAAAACATTAAATCTACCGTAAATAACCCAATAAAATAAAAAACTTTGACACCTTAAATACTAAATTAAACACAAGAGAAAACAGCTAAAACAAAAAAAGGACTAGAATCTTAGAAAACAAAATTTTCAATCTTATGTACAAAACCTACAAAAAAAAATAAAAAATTAAATACCAAAATAGTGTAGAAAAGGGTTTTCTGATTAAAAAGGGTCTAGAGAGGGCACAACACCTACTTTCCATAGTCAGGGAACACTGAAATACCCAAATTGGCCAACTACTAAAGCCATAAGAAAGAAAAATCAAGCATTTTTTCTTAGTCAATTTCCACTTTATTGAGCAATGTTGGTAATACTTATTATGCTCCAAAATTATACAAAACCGTTCCTTTTTATTCCAAATTTCCAAAAATTTAAGCGTTAGCTATTCAAAAGTATAATATTATCACCTATGTGTGAGTGCATAAAAGTTCATAAATAGGAAATTACGCTGTAATTTAGTTTTTCATCCTACTTTAACCACCAGATTTTCCGTCACACTACTTTTGTTTTTATTAGAAACATAAGCGCCATCTAAATTTATTAAATTTATTAGATGGCATTAAGTATTCATCTTCAAATTTTAGATAGTATTAATTGATATTCAGGTATATATATTACGAAAAAATGAAGGTAAAACACATTGGAACCATTGTAAAATAGTAATATATTATCCATAAGTATAATTTTGCTTCATGTCTACAATCAGTTCTCTTCAAAAGAAAAGCGCAAAAAAGTAAAAATAACACTTGCAATAAAACACTTCTAGAATCTAGATAGTAAATCTAGAAGGTTCTCATGAGGAAATGCTTTTTGAAGTAATGGTAACTGAAATTAGTCTTGGAAAAAATTATATATTTTTTTGCGTAGTATACCGACCTCCTTATTCTCCAGTCAAGTCTTTCCTCTCAAAACTCCTTGATTTTTTGCATTAACCTCGTTTTCAAAATAAAGATGTTATCCTCTCCGGATATTTCAACATTGATCTTCTAGAAGCTTCAAATAAAGCTTGTGTTGAATTATTGTCTTCTTGCTTTTCTGCATTTCTGCTTCCTACTTGCCTGATACCTACAAGAATTTCACCTAGTTCTGCTTCTCTCATTGATAATATTTTTACATCCTTACCAATTAAAGCAAATTTTGCTGTTTTAAGTGATATATTGGATCATTTCCTGCTGGTTTCAGATTTAGCTTTTACTTATAAAATACCACAGGTAAGTAGGGAACGTCAAGTACGGGTAATAAATAAAATAACATTAAAGCACCTGAATGAAAGCCTTGGTCTATTGGATTGGCAGGATGTAATATCCATGGAGGATACAGATGTGGCAACTGATACTTTCCTAAGAAATTTCAATTGCTGCCTTGATTCTAGTTGCCCATTTGTTACGAAGAAAATATGTAGAGAAAAATTTCCTATAAGGCCGTGGATAACGTCTGGAATTTTGATATCAGTTAATAAAAAAAAAACAGTTATTTAAAAAGCAGTTAAAGAATCCAACTGATTATAATATAAAAATTTTTAAAATCTTCAAAAATACATTACCCACATTGATACGATTGTCGAAACGTAGGTATTATAAAGAATCTTTCGACGAAGCTCAAAAATCTCCTTGCAAAACGTGGTCTTTAATGAATTCTATTATAAGAAAACAAAGGAATTCAAATTGCCTGAAGTTATTAGTTTAGAAAGTGGATCAACTACTAACAAATTGGAGAAAGTGGCTGATGTTTTAAATACTTATCTCACTAGTATAGGAGAGGAAATTGTTTCATCGGTAATGAACCAGTTTGATTCACGTAGTAATAAACATTTTTCTTCATACCTTCCATCTCCTCAAAGTAATTCAATTTTTCTTGCGCCTATTTCTCGGTCTGAAATAACAAAAATAGTGTGTGATCTAATTCCAGGTAATTCAGCGGGAATTGACGGGTCTAGTTCTATTATTGTTAAAGAAATATTGTCTGCAGTAATTTTGCCATTACAGCATATAATTAATCTTTCATTTAAAAATGGTGTTTTCCCGTCTGCTTTTGAAGAAGCGAGGAAAATTCCGCTTCACAAAGGTGACTCTCCTGAAAAACCATCAAATTACCGCCCTATTTCTATTTTGTCAGCATTTTCTAAAATATTTGAGAAGGCAATTTATAAAAGGCTCTATGATTTTCTTAAATCGTTTAATTTTTTCACAAATTCCCAGTTTGGTTTTAAGTCTGGACACAATACTCAGCACGCTATCATTGCTCTCATCCAATATATTCATGAATGCTTAGATAGAGGTGAAATTCCAGCAACAATATACTTGGATTTTAAAAAAGCATTCGATACAATATCCCATTGTATTCTTTTTCGTAAATTGGATAATTGTGGTGTGCGGGACCGGCGTTGGATCTAGTTAAATCTTATCTTGATAAGAGAAAGCAACGAATAGATGGAGATAATTTTCTCTCTTCGTCTGTTCCTCAGTCCTCGATAGTTGGGGTGCCTCAGGGCTCTGTCCTAGGTCCTCTGCTTTTTCTAGTTTATATAAATGATTTTCACCGCGCTTTGCCAATCCCATGTCTCAGCACACATTTTGCTGACGATACGGCAGTTTCAATTTCTGAGAGGAATGACGAGGAGTTGGAGGCAAAACTTGATACTGCATTTTCTAATGTTCTTGAATGGTGTTCTGCAAATTTTATTGCTTTGAATTTCTCAAAAACTAATTTCATAATTTATGGCAGGAAGTCAAATATATGCCCTTGTATTACCCGAGTTACTTCTTCAAAGTATCTATTATCAATATCTCGGGTGAAAGTGATAAAGTACCTTGGACTTATGATTGATTAAAGCTTATCTTTTAAAACACACATTCAATATATACGCTTAAAGATTTCAAGGTATGTTGGTTTAATGCGGAGGTTGAAGCATTATTTGCCCTACTCTGCTTTAAGAAGTATTTATTTTGCTCTGATTCAGTCAAATATTAATTATTGTTCTCTAGTATATTCATCTAAAAAAACATTTTAGATAAATACATTTAAAAGCCATATTAAACTAATACAGATTTTACAAAATAAAGCAGTAAGAATCCTCAAACTTTTTATTTCATCGCCTATTTCACTTCCAAATAAGTCTTCTACAGCATCTTTATATACTTATTTAGATATACTTCCAGTTTCTCAACAATTTACTTTTGGAGCAATTATTTTCAAATTTAATTACGACATTAAGAAATTACCGCCATATTACCTCAATAAAAGTTTGTTCTCCCAATCACAAGATTTACATCGTTATAACACTCGACAAAAAAGAGTATCTACATTGACAAGTATATTACTGAGAGATCTAAATTGGCTCCGTTTGTGTCAATAGCCCGGTGCTGGGATGCTCACAAGGATTTTATTGATAGATTTTCTTCTATCCATTTAATAAACAGGAATCTTAAATTTCATTTAGTTCAGGATTACTTTTAATTAAGTGTCTTTTTAATATGACTGAGTTATTTGTTTGGATTGTTGTTCTAAGTGAATGTGGGCCTCTCGGCTATCTTTTAGTATGAATTTATATTTAATAATATTGATCTTTTTTTTATATATATATATATTTATATTTATATTTGGATCCTGGGCTAGCTGCTACTTTCATATTATTGTTGTATTATTGTATCTTTGCCGTCGTAATTATCTTTGTATTGTAGCGTAATTTTTTATTGTATATTTGTCTAGGCCTAGTTTTTCGAGCTTGTCTCCCCATGGGCCTATGTCAATTATATACATGTATATGTTAATAATAAAATGATTGAACTTGAAAAACTTGAACTATGATATGCAGTCCACCATCTCACAGCTTTTGTTAACTCTGCGCTTGAACGTGGGGAGTTAGTGCTTTTATTTTTCATAGATTTTAGTAAAGCTTTTGCTACTGTTGTTTTTAAGATTTTATTAAGCGGGCTACGTTGTTTAGGTGTTCAGGATGTATTTTTGAATTGGTTCGAGTCTTATCTTGGAGAGAGAATACTTAGAGCGAATGTTGATGGCTGAAAATCAAGAAATTATAGACTCTATTCCGAAATTCCGTAACTTTTCGGGACTTGGGCCCACACTTTACCTAATTTGTGTAGACACCATGCAATTTAAATTCCTGATAAATTAATCATGTCCTCTGCTGACGACACTGTGTTTACAGTGACATCATCTTGCGAAAATCTTTTGATTGAAAAGGCTAATAAGGCCCTAAATGAACTGGCAAGTTTTACAAGATGTAGCTGTCTATCTGTAAATGTTTTTAAGACGAATTCCATGACTTTTTGTAAAATTGGTACCCCCATTATTTTTGAAAAATACATATGTCTGAATGGTGTATTCTTAAAACAAGCTTTTAGTTTAAAATATTTAGGTTTTAATCTTGATTGCCATTTGAGTTGGAAATTACACTGTGATGCAGTAGCAGCAAAAGTGGCAAGAGGATTGGGTCTTATAAGAAGACTAAGGAATGAGCTCCCAGCAAGAATTCTAATGATCCTCTATCATTCTCTTATCAATTCGTATCTATCTTAAGGTTGTTTGCTGCGGACTAGTTCTTTTGTGTCAAGTTTTAAAAGAGTTCAAATTTTACAAAATAAAGTTGTTTATGTTTTAGGAGATTACGTGAGATTTGAAAACAGCACGTGGAGATGCTTCACTAAAATGAAAATTCTAAATGATTAGAAGCTAAGAGTTTGTCAACTAGCTATTTTTGTTTATCAATGTTTGAATCGCTATTCACCGGAGGGCTTTTGGGAAATTTTTAAGTCTAACTCGTTTTAGCATTGTTATAAAATTAATTATTTAGTGATAGTGTCTGAGAATCAGAGTTCTCAACACAGATCTTTATTTCCACGTTTTGCAGGACCACAGCTGTGGAATTCCCTCCCTGAGGTATAAAAGTGACAGATAATGTTAGCCAGTTCAAGAGTGGGTTGAAACGTTACCTTCTGGGAAGCTGTTAATGATTTAATTTGTTTTTCCTTTGATTTGTAGGTGAAGTGTGAGTATATATTAGTAGATTATTTGAAAAATCTACGTTTTCTAAAGAGTTAAAGAGGCTGAGTCACAAGTTCGAACCTTAAAACGTACAGAGATTAGGAGGTATAGTTGGGGGGCTGCCGCCCCCCAAACCCCGCTTCCGTATATGAAAGGGGATGTGCCCTCCTCAACGCCTCGCTCTTTACGCTAACGTTTTTATTGTTTAAAAAAAAGAGTTGTGAGAAAGTCAAAATTTAGCGTAAAGAGCGAGGCGTTGAGGAGGGCACAGCCCCTTTCATGTACGGAAGCAGTGGTTTCGGGGGCGGCAGCCCCCCAACTGCACCTCCTAATCCCTGTACGTTTTAAGGTTCGAACTTGTGACTCAGCCTCTTTAACTCTTTAGAAAACGTAGATTTTTCAAATAATTTCTGCACGTTTTTGTACAGTCTATTACTTATTATTGCTTGACTAACTGTTATCTGATCTTTTCAGGAGTTAAAGAGGGGGGCTGCCGCCACCCACACGTCCCGCTTTTGAAGATTCTTGTGTTAAGGCTTTTAATTCCTGAATACTCAAATCAAATGCACAGTAAGATTTTCTTTTTTCAACTTTTCTTTAATCATGTGGGTATACAGCATGTTGTCAAAGCAGTGGAGACTCAACTGTAACCTGAAGGCAGACTGTGATATTCTTCTGGAGACGCCTGTTGAGCCGCAGGATTTAATAGATTGGATTTAAAAAAGAAACTGAGTTTCTTTTTTAAACTTTAAATTCAGTATATAAAAAATTTTCTCTGACAGGGAATCGAACCCGGATCTTCCGCCTGACAGTAAGGAACAGCGACCATTGTACCACAGAGACACTTATTATATTATTTAGTCTCTCGTATCTATTTTTGACGCAAGCAAATCCCCACAAAACTTGATATTTGGCTTTTGGAAAATAGGGAAGGAAGGATCGGATTGAGCTGAAATTTTGAGTATAAGCTCCCAGGCCCCAGAAAAGCTTATCCTCAAAATTTCAGTCCGATCAGACAACGTTAAAGGGAGGCTGTGGTGGGAAAAATTAACATGGGCTCTTATAGGAAAACGAGGTTTTTCGTAAATGTAAATTCGGAGGATAATTTTTTCGGTCTGAAAATATCAAAAGGCCCTAACAGGTCGAATTCTGCTTCGAATAAGTCCTCATTCACCTGGATCCGTTGCCAACTGTGGCTTGTAGGTGTGGCTAATAAAAAAAAGAGAAATGAACATTAAGTGGCTATGTTTGTTTTTTGGAAAACAGGGAAGGAGTAATCGGATTGAGCTGAAATTTCGAGGATAAGCTCCCGGGCCCTAGGAAAGCTTAACCTCTAAATTTCAGCCCAATCGGACAACGTTAAAGGGGGGCTGTGGTCGGAGGGTCGAAACTTCCGGCCCACTTTTACCCATGAAGATAAAGTTGGAGGGGGGTGAAATTTTGCACGTTTCTTAGTTGGAGCTTGGGCTACAAAAAACGATCACCGCTGTCTCTCTGCGACCGCTAGGACCGGAAATCGCTTAACATTGTGGTGGGTCGCCTCTTTAAAGAGGCACAAGTGTGCCTCCTTGATTATAAGGATGGAAACAACCATCATATACAACCCAATGGTTTTCCCCGATGCTTGTTGAAAGATTGTGTAAGTGTAATTTTGGTTAATAAATTATTTTTTTCTCTCTCTCTCTCTAAAACTTCCCCCTCGATCCCCTATCCCCTCGGAAAAAACTTATAAATGATAAATCATGGGAGGTAGTCCCTGGTCCTTGCTCTCATCTCCCAGCCCCCTCCACAAAAAAACAACTTATTAATGATATTTTATTCCAGATATATGGCATCTGACCCCTTATCCTCCTTCCGTGGCCCGACCCCCCCCCCCAAAAAAAAAACAGCAGCGAATAACTAATTAACAATTCTTTACTCCAAAAATCATGGAAGCCCATAACCCCCCAGCTCCGAAAAAAACTACTTTGTTTATTTCAACAATGTTTCGTTTCGAAAATCATGGAGGTTGACCCCTGGCCCTCCCTCCATGGCCCGACCTCCCCCTAAAAAAGACAAACAAAAGCTTATTAGCGATATTTTATTCGAAAATCATGGGAATTGACCCTTGGCCCGCCCGTCATGGCCCGAACCTGACCCCCCCCCCCCCCAAAAAAAAGAACAACTTGAAATTTTATTCCAAAAGTCATGGGAGCTGACTCCTGGCCCTCCCTCCATATCCCAACCCCTCCCCATCCAAAAAAAAACAGCAACTTATTAACGACACTTTAGTCCAATGATAATGGGATCTAACCCCTGACCCTCCCTCCTTGGCCCGACTCTCTGCCCCCCCTCTCCCCTACTCCCAAAACACAACTTATTAACGATGTTTATTAAAAGAATATTTATTAAAAAATGGTTAATAAATGTGTAAATTTAATTTAATTTATTATTATAAATACTATTTATTTATTTTTTAATGAGGAACTGGTGGTTGGGAGGTTTGGGTGGTTAGGGTGGCAGGGAGTAGTGGGTGGATGAGACTGTTAGGAAAGTAGTGGGTGGATGGGGTGGTAGGATGAATGGAGATGGTAGGAAAGAACGGGCAGGGGCAAATCCAGGATTTTTTTTGGGGGGGGGGGCGAAAATAGGTTGATCCGATATATTTGCGTTAGGAGTAAGTTTAATTAGCACAAACTTGCGTTAATTAAGTAAATTACACTACTTCAGATTACATTAGGGGGGTGCGCTCCCCCCTTGCCCCACCCCTAGATCTGCCACTGGGAACGGGTGGATGGGAGGTCCTGGGGTAGGGAGGTTAGGAGGTAGAAGTTAATTTGGAATTGATATTGTGAAGGAGTTTGGTTTCCTTTTTCCCTCATTTTTAGTTTATATAGTTGTTGTTCGCCGTGTGTTTTTTAAATAGCTAGCCGTTTTACTGCCCGCCAGCAAAAACTTAGGTTTTTTCATTAGTGCAGTAGTGGTAAATTGTGAAGTGTTTTAACCGTGTTTATTAATAAAGTAAAGTAAGTAAAAAAAAATCAATTTCAAAAATCACGGAAGCTGACCCTTGGACGGGCTCCTCCCCCACAAAAAAACGATTAACGACATTTTATTACAAATATCACGGGAGCTAACCCCTGGCCCTCCCTTGACAGCCCAAAACAATCTCCCCACCCCACCCCCACCCCCAAAAAAAGCTAATTAATGATATTTTATTGAAAAATAATGGGAGCTGACCCTTGGCCCACCATCCATGGCCCGACCCTCCTCCAGACACATACACATAAAGAAAACTTATTAACGGTATTTTACTCCAAAAATCATGAGAATTCAGCTTAATTTTATTATCTCTTTCCAAGATTTTTCAAGACACCTATAGTTTT
Source organism: Artemia sp. Qi Xiang Cuo (assembly GCF_049724085.1). Classification (NCBI taxonomy): domain Eukaryota; kingdom Metazoa; phylum Arthropoda; class Branchiopoda; order Anostraca; family Artemiidae; genus Artemia; species Artemia sp. Qi Xiang Cuo. The sequence goes on along the minus strand of NW_028300387.1, from coordinate 103,914 downwards.
CACTACAAACAAGGGTTTGGCTACTGCCAGTTTCCCTAACTGTAGAAGCATAAAGTCTACTTCGTATTTGGTGTTTTGCTAAAGTAAATTGTATAAGCCTACAAACATTTTCTTCTGTGATTGTTACAATATTCAAATAAAACAAAAATTGCAGTAAAATAAAATCTTGAGCTAATGAGCTTTCAGTAATTAATATAATTATATATCAAATATTTAGTTTGATTTTGTTAGTTCTTATCAAGACTGTTTCCAGACACATAAAGTTTAATTTTGGAATTTACTTTGGAATAAAAATTATTTTTAAATTGAGGATTTAAACAACTTGAAACTTTGGCAATCAAAACGAACAGATATTAATTAAAACAAACTTTCCGAAAAAGAATTTCAAAGGAAATTAAAGGCCATATTAAACTTACGATCATAAGAAATAGAAACCCACAAACACTCAAACTCAAAACGACCACAAATTACTACAAAAGAATAAATAAAACCTAACACGAGCAAAAATTAATAAATAATCATAGCAAGAAAAAAACATACAAGAGGTACTGCTATAAATGAATAAATACATCTTAAAACGAGTAAAGCTTAGTTTGAATATTCAAATCAAGCTTAAAACGAACACAAATATTTTACTATTCAAGAATAAATGAAACCCAAAATGAACAGAAATCAAATAAACAATCATAGTAAACAAACGTACAATAGGTACTAAAATAAATGAATAAATAATTGAATATGCCAATCAAGCTTGAAACAAACAAAAATCACTACAAACCAGAGTTTGCGTATTGCCTCCTTCTCTTTCTGTTAAAGTCTAAAACCTACTTTATCACTGGCACTTTACTGAAAATGAGCTATATTACAAATATTTTTTTTGTACTTATTACAACATTGAAAATAAATATAAAACTTACAGTAAAATTAAAAATTGAACTGATGAGCTTTCAGCAATTAACATCATTATATATCAAATATTCAGTTTAATTTGATCAGTTCTTGTGCAAGGCCGTTCAAGACAAATATAGCGTTTGGATACTGCCCCCTTCCCTAACTCTAAGAGTCTAAAGCCAACTGAAAACGAATTATATTGCAAATATTTTCTTTCCAAGTTATTACAGCATTGAAAATCAAAATAAAAAATACAGTGAAATAAAATCTTGAACAGATGATTTTTCATGTATCAAACATTCAGTTTGATTTTATTTGTACTTTCCAAGACTGTTCAAACAGATATAGTTTTCTGTAAAGCGCCAATGATGAAGTAGGCTTTAGACTTTTACAGTGAAAGAAGGAGGCAATATCCAGACTCTTGTTTGTAGTGATTTTTGTTCGTTTCAAGCTTGATTTGCATTTTTAATTTAAGTTTTATTCGTTTTTAGATTTATTTATTCGTTTATATTAGTACCTATTGTGTGTTTGTTTGCTATGATTGTTTATTTAATTTATGTTTGTTTTGGGTTTGATTTATGATTTAAAACCAAAATATTTATGTTCGTTTTAAGCTTGATTTGCATATACAATTTAGGCTTTACTCGTTTTAAGATTTATTTATTCATTTATAATAGTACCTATTGTATATTTTTTTTTGTCTTGATTGTTTATTTAATTTCTGCTGGTTATTGTTTCATTTATTCTTTAGTAGTAATTTCTGGTCATTTTGAGTTGAGTTACTTCTTCTGATCTTAAGTTTAATATGGACTTTACTTTTCTTTGAAAAACTTCTTTTCCGAATTTTTTTGTTTTTAATTAAGTTATTAATAAAGTCAGTAACGCTTTTAAAATATGTTGTTTGACTATAAAATTTGATTGAAAAGACAATTAAATTTTACTTTAACTATGTCAGCAAGGTTTTTAATCAAAGTCGGTAGCACCACAGGAAACTCCCTAGGCTGCCAAACAGCTCAAAATGCTCAATCTTTGCTTTTAGCTCTTTCTTAGTTTTTCTTAACAGTTATGATAGAACATTTTTAGGGACCGCTCTTTCCTGAATTTTAAAAAGAAAATTCTGCTTCGTTTAATCGACGACCTTTATATTGATTTAATTTTCATTAAAACTGAAAGTCTCTATCTCCGGCTCAAAGGCAATCAGTTAAAGTAGGTGATGGCCTTTACTTTTCTGTTGTTTATTCACATCCCTTGTCCATGCTCAAAAAACTATGGCAAGACCCCTCAATTAATTTTAAATAATTTTGCCACAAAAACTAAACGAGTTTATAATGGACGAGATAGAAATATTCTTTAAGGTATTGATTCCCCTTAAAGGGTTTTTTTCGACGGTAACTTGTTCTCAACTATTGCTTACTTGTAATATGCAAGTGTATCTTATGCCAGATCCAGCACGTTTCCATGATCCATTTGTTTTACAAAAACTTTTAAAAATGTAACACAATTTGTTTGTATACATTTTATTGCGTTTTTAAAGCTTAGACAATTTTTTTTGGGGGGAGGGGAGATTCAAACGAGGTAACCCCTCTGAATACGGCCATGAGTCAGATATATCTAACAGATGGAAAAAGAAATGTTGCAAACTTTGAAATTTTGTCAAAAAAGGCATTAAATAATATATTTTATACTTGAAAGTAAAACATTGTTTGGTTCGGGAAATTATTAAATAAAAAAAACAAGTTTTTTTTAACTGAAAGTAAGGAACGACGTTAAAACTTAAAACGAGCAGAAATTATTCCGTATATGAAAGGGGCTGTCCCCTCCTCAACGCCTCGCTCTTTACGCTAAAGTTTTTCATTGTTAAAAAAAAAATTGAGTTATGAGAAAGTTAAACTTTATCGTAAAGAGCGAGGCGTTGAAGAGGGGACAGCCCCTTTCATATACGGAATAATTTCTGTTCGTTTTAAGTTTTAACGTCGTTCCTTACTTTCAGTTAAAAAAAACTTGTTTTTCTATATTTAATTTTTGGACGTTTTTGAATTAATGCAGGTTTTGATTTTGGCTCACCGTATATGAATAATTAAAAAAAATTTTAACTTACGTAACTTACGATTTAACTTACGTAACGAACCTCTATATTCTTATATATTTAATAAGTATATTAGAGGGTTCGCTCCCTAGTCAATACCTTGCTCTTTAACTAAAGTTCGAATTTTGTTCCAATTCTTTAAAAATGACCCCTTAATCACAAATGCCGTTAATTAGAATAAATAGCTCTTATGAAAGTACTAAATAATCTTTGGCTTAAAGAGCGAGGTATTGACTAGGGGATGAACCCAATAATATACGTAATGTTTTCTGTCCTTTTAAGTTTTGATGTTGCTCCTTACTTTCAGTTAAAAAACTTGTTTTTTTATATATAATTTCTGATCTTTATTTAAATAATGTTGGGAAATCCGGTGCCCACTTCATAGCAATGTCCCTTCTCCCATGAAAACTTCCTTCATGGTAAGATCCTCCCACATAACCCCTGACCCACTCCCCCCACTACCAGAAAAAATCCCCTCTGAAAACGTCTGTCCACTTCCCAATAACCTATATGTTAACATTGGGTAAAGTTCATAACTTTCAGCCCTCCCTCCGGGGACTTCGGGGGATTAAGTCATCCTAAAAGACATAGTTATCGTATTTTCGACCATGCTGAACAAAATTGCTATCTCAAAATTTTGATCGGGTAACTTCGAGAAAAATGAGAGGGGGAGGGGGCCTAGTTGCCCTCCATTTTTTTTGTCACTTAAAAAGGGGACTAAAACTTTTAGTTTCAGTTCAAATAAGCCCTCTCACGATATTTTAGGACCACTGGGTCGATACGATCACCCCTGGGGAAAAAGAAAAAAAACAACAAATAAACACGCATCCGTGATCTTTCTTCTGGCAAAAAATGCAAAATTCCACATTTTTGTAGATAGGAGCTTGAAACCTCCGCAGTAGGGTTCTCTGATACGCTGAATATGATGGTGTGATTTTCATTAAGGTTCTATAATTTTTAAGGTTCTATAACTCTATAACTTTTAAGGTTCTATAACCCTTTTTTCCAAAATCAGCTAACTTATCTCAGGCGCGTAACTTTTGATAGGTAGGACTAAACTTGATGAAACTTATATATTTGAAATCAGCATTAAAATCTGATTCCTTTAATGTATCTATTGGTATCAAAATTCCGTTTTCTACAGTTTCGGTTACCATTGAGCCGGGTCGCTCCTTACTTACAGTTCGTTACCCTGAACTGTTTGATGAGTGGCAAACATAATCCGTACTGTAGTCATATATAACTTCGATTTGTCGACAAGTGTAAATATAATGAGGCCTGGGAATGAGACTTTTGTGGGATTCGCCCCCCCTTTTTGCGCTGCATATTGTTATCACTAGTTTACAAGGTCACTAGTCACTAGTTTACTAGTTTACAGGTCCTTGTAAACAGAATCGGTCCTCTATAACAAAACAGGTACTGGTGCATTATATGGGCCTTTTTATATTCTAATGAGAGACGAAACCCGTTCGACTGGTTATTTCTCAATAGCGGTTTCTTGAAATGGAATGCAATGAGTAGTTTTCATTGCGTTTACGATATTTGAACTGTTGATTTTTGGGGTTTATGGGGGGGGGAAGGTACCAAGGTTAGGTAAGGTTACGTATTTAATATATGCTATGCTTTACCCCCACCCTTGACCCTCCCAAGTGTGGAAATATATAGCCCAAATTTGTTTATAAACTATTATATATTCATCCTATTTATTTTATTTCATTAGCATTAACCAAGCTTGACTTCTTTAGAAGTATACACAAAGGCCCATATAATGAGCCAGTACCACAAAACATTAGTAAAAAAACGAAATTTTCATGCCACAAATTAGTTTTGAATTTTTCAGTACTCTCAATAAAGGTTGGGAAGGGAATAAATTTCAAAATTAGACAGAATAAGTCAAATATCATTGGATTTAACCACCAAAAGTGATATAACAGAGTTGTTTGTTTTCTTTCCATTAACAGCATCAAGATTCATGGTAGTGTTTGTCAAACGATTTCAGTTTCTCTTAATATTTTGAGAAACTTACAAAATCTTCCAAATGCATGTCTGCAGACTTTAGGTAGAATACGTAACTCCGATATGGAGACAGGAATCATCAGTAACGCATGTCAGACCTATTTTGAAGTTCAGAAGCTTTGTATCGTCACTTTTCATAGGCAGCGCAATAGCGCTGCCTAAGTAAAGAACGATGTTGGCACAATGTATTATTTTTTTTTTTTTTTTCCATACCCAGGCACTTAGTATCGAAGGAGTTGTCATAGAAACTTCGAAAAGGGCTCATTCGATTGGAAATTGGAGTGGATAGTGCCCTTTTTAATAGTCGAAAGTGGTTAGAGGGCAACTAGACCCCCCCCCCCACGCCCATCATTCCCCCAAACACATCTAATCAAAATTTTGAGATAGCCATTTTGTTCAGCGTAGTTGATTTTCGCATAGAAAATATATTTTTGAGGAGGACACTCCCCCAAAACCCTCGGGGCAAGGGTTTTAAGTTATGCCCTGAGGGCATATAAGAACGATGTTTGCACAATGTATGACTTATTATTGTTTTTCCTTTAGAGCAGGGCACTTTGTGTTGAAGAAGTTGTCGTAGAAACTTCGAAAAGGGCACATTCAATTGGAAATTGGAGTGGCTTATGCCCTTTTTAAAAGTCGAAAGTGATTGGAAGGCAACTAAAACTAGACCCCGGCGCCGCGCCGGCGGATCGACCGAACGCCGCCAACGAGAGGTCCGGTCGAACGCCGCCAGAGTGTTGTAATGCCGCCGGCGCACCGAAGGCACACCGACGCCGGAAAAGGTGGTGGCGTTCGGTCGCCTTCAAATTAATTTTACGGCAATTCTTTATTGCGTCAACCGCAAAGTCGGAGCTTTTCCTTCTTGTGTGGTTCAGTATTTCGATTTTCCTGATTAGAAATCAAGCAGGGCTTGCACTATCCTCGAATTTTCGGGTATTTCCCCGAAAATCTATGCGTCACCCCGAAAAAAATTCGGTTCCCCGAATCCCCGAAAATCACGCAATCACGGTGCCACCCCTAGTGATTTATCACCAGTGACTTTCCCTGCCAAATATTACTTTGTATACCCTAATTCTGCACTGGTCCAATGTTCGTTAATTTTCGTCTCTTTTGTTACTTTGCATAAAAACCAGACAGATGCAATATGCTATTGCAAATATTGTAATATACATAGTTCTTCATATGTTGACAAAAAAAAGTATCGTCTTTATGAAATGAGTTGAAATCATTTCGAATGCAGTTTCCCAATCGCTATTTCTTACATCATTTGTAGTCAAGAATTTTATTTTCAAGTTGAATAGAATTATAGAACGCATTCACTACTATACAGCTTCAGCCTTTTGTTGGATTTTGAAATTGACAGTCGACAGATTGTTTCTACAGTTGAATTGTAAGTATGCAGATTTTTTTTTGCTGTTTTTAAATAAGATTTTCTTAATGTTTAAAACTTAATTATTGAACACCTGATATAAAATACAATCTTCTTTCTGGAACATTTTTACCCCCCCCCCCAAAAAAAAAAATAAATAAAAACAGCCTTCGGTAGAGACAAAATTTAGCTATAGACTAAGCTATGTACAAGGTTGAGGAATTAAAGATTGAACCGGAAGTTACCGCAAAAATATGATTCATAAATAAATTATAAATTATTGCCTATAAGGGAGGGGGATAGGGTGCTATCATTTTTAAATGATAATACCTCATTTTTTTTTATTGAAAGCAGGGATGCCAAAAAGATAATTATTTTTTTCATTTAAAGTGGAGACAGAAGAAAATGATATCAAATTCCCTGGCAAACCATTGAAATATATTGATAGACCCAGGGCCCCCATTAGGACTTGTTCATTGTATTGGGTATTTTGCGATTTCTCATAGGCTACTGGCCTTATTTGGCTTTTGTGTGTGCTCCCTTTTAATTCGATTCTTTGGATCTTATGCAATGCCATATCTATCACTCAGTTTTCCAATAATTTGAGGTATATCTGAATAATTTCGACATTTTGTTGTTGTCTTTTTACCCCTTTACTCATACACTCAATTTTTTTTTCAAGGAGCACTAAGCTGTTTAACGTTATTTTGCGTGTTTGTTTGAACCATATGGTGACCTTGTTAACTATTCAGTAAATTATTTTTCTAATGAAAGCTGAGACGCTATCCTATCAAGGTGGTATCCAGAGGGGGGGGGGGGTAGAGAGGTATTATATTTAAATGATAATAGCTCGAAATTTTATTTATTGAAAGCAGGGATCCCAAAAAGTTAATTTTTTTTAATTTAAAGCAGAGGCGGCATCCTATCAAGGTGGTATCCAGCGGGGGGGAGGGTATAGAGCTATCATATTTAAATGATAATACCCCGATTTTTTTTAAGCAGGGGTGCCAATAAGTTAATTTTTTTTATTTAAAGCAGAGACGGTATCCTATCAAGATGGTATCCAGAAGGGGGGATAGGGAGTTATTATATTTAAGTGATAGTACCTTGATTTTTTTTTTTTTTTATTGAAAGCAGGGATGCCAAAAAGTTGAAAAGTTGACAAAAATAACAAGATTTTCGTGAGTTATACTTGATGCAGCACTTGCATAGTTTTATCGTTCAAAGGGAAAGGGACATATGCGTACAATTCGGTTTTTTCTCTATTGATGAAACGGGTTTACTTTGAAAAAATTCATTCATATGTACCAGGTAGATTCGCACTAAAACGAATTGGTGTGACGAAAGCGACATCGACATCACCACCTAACGTTGCGCTCGAGTAACAATGGCGTCTAAATACCCCTAACTACGCTTGAAAGCTATTTTAAAAATAAACTCTTTGGAGATTTCCATGGAAATGACCATAGCAGAAGCTTTGAGCCTGGGTGGGGATCAAAGAGGAGTCTAAGTATTTTGACCACATTTGACTTATTGTTGCGACTTTCTTAAATTAAATTTTTAAATTTCTTAAAATTCTTGTGAGCATTTGGACATCAAAGCTTAAACTCAATAACTGATACTAAGCGTCTTAACATTTTGCTTGGATTAAAAGTGACGAACTAGGATAAAAATTTCAACATCTTCCTGGAGCTATTTCAGTCTGCATATTATTTAATTTAATTACACTTAAAACGGATGAGCTTTTCATTTTTTACCTAAGAAAATAGCTGGCACTTCATTTTTCTTCATAGCCAATAAACTATTAATTTCTTTTGTGTCATTGTAATTGAAGTGTTCTCATGTGAAGTGTTCATCATTTATTTTTCACTTTGATAAAGTTACTTCTTTTAGATGCAGTTTATAATTTGACTGATATTAGGTATTTATTAGTGTATATTTTGGAATGAATCCCCACAAGAAAAAATTAATAATATCCAAAAGAGCAGCCAAAACCAATGAAAAACCAGCAGTTCAGCCTTAGCCTACATGACATATATTCTATAAAGAAGCCAAAAAAACTTTAAAATGCATTTTTTTAAAATTGTAATTAAAAACCAGTTTTTAATACAAGAAGGCTTCTTAGGAATCCAAAAAAAAAAGAAAAAATCAATATCAAAGTAGCCTATTTCAACTGTTTTAAAGGTGCCAAAATAGATATAGGCAAAGGGCATTATGAAAAAATTAAGCTTCTAAGTTCAAAGTTATATTCAAAATTTTTACCCAGATAACTGACGAATTTTGTGATACGGTATTTGAAGTTTTATATGCAGTAATGCTCGATGAAAAAAACTACTAATTTTGAAAATTATTTATGTTAAGAATGCATAGCTAATAGATACTTCAACTACTCGTATTATGCAAGGGTTCTGAAACGCCACAGCCATTTCGTTTCTACCAGATTTCTACTTCTCTTGATGAATAATGAAGAAGACCAGTTTCCAGCCAGCAACTTGTAAATTTTTGAACTCATAAACAGGCTCGAATCTGTTGTAAATTTAAGCTGTGATTTAAGAAAGACTGATGAAAACATTAATGTTTGCGGTCAACATTGATCGCACCGGCGACGTCTTACCGGCGGCGCGGCGTGCTGTTTTTTGCCCCGCCGCTGCCGGTCTTCCCTCATCGGCGCGGCGCCAGGGTCTAACTAAAACCCTTCCACGCGCACCATTTCCCGAAACACAACCAATCAAAATTTCGAGATAGCCATTTTGTTCAGCGTAGTTGATTTCTAGTTAGAAATTATGTTTTTGAGGAGGACACTCCCCCACAGCCTTCAGTGCAAGGGTTGTAAGTTGCGCCCTGGGGGCATATAAGGCTTTTATAGAAGGCGTTGTCGTAGAAACTTCAAAAAAGGCTCATTCGATTGGAAATTCAAAGGGCTAGTACGCTTTCTATTAGTCGATTGTGATTGGAGGGCAACTAGCCCCCCCCCCCACGCCCATCATTCCTCCAAACACATCCAATCAAAATTTTGAAATAGCCATTTTGTTCTGCGTAAATGATTTCTAGTTAGAAATTATGTTTTTGAGGAAGACACTCCCCCACAGCCTTCAGTGCATGGGTTGTAAGTTACGCCCTGGGGGCATATAAGGCTTTTTATAGAAGGCGTTGTCGTAGACACTTCAAAACAGGCTCATTCGATTGAAAATTCAAAGGGCTAGTACGCTTTCTAATAGTCGAATGTGATTGGAGGGTAAAGAGCCCCCCCCCCGCCCATCATTCCCCCAAACACATCCAATCAAAATTTTGAGTTAGCTGTTTTGTTCAGCGTAGTTGATTTCCAGATAGAAAATATGTTTTTGAGAAGGACACTCCCCTACAAACCTTGGGGCAAGGGTTTTAAGTTATGCCCTGAGGGCATATAGGAACGATGTTGGCACAATGTATTATTTATTATTTTTTTTATTTAGACCAGGGCACTTCATATCGAGGAAGTTGTCGTAGAAACTTCGAAAAGGGCTAATTCAATTGGAAATTTGAGTGGCTTGTCCCCTTTTTAGTAGTCGAAAGTGATTGGAAGGCAACTAACACCCCTTTTACGCCCACCATTTCCCGAAACACATCCAATCAATATTTTGAGATAGCTATTTTGTTCAGCGTAGTTGATTTCAAGGTAGAAATTATGTTTCTGAGGAGGACACTCCCCCACAGTCTTCAGGGCAAGGGTTGTAAGTTATGCCCTGGGGGCAAATAAGGTTTTTATAGAAGGTGTTGTCGTAGAAACTTCAAAAATGGCTCATTCGATTGGAAATTCAAAGGGCTAGTGGCCTTTTTAATGGTCGAAAGTGATTGGAGGGCAACTAACCCCCTCTCAGGCCAATCTTTTCCCCAAACATTTCCAATCAAAATTTTGAGATAGCCATTCTATTCAACTTAGTTTTATGTTCTAGAAATTAGGTCTTTGAGAATGACACCCCCCTCTCACAGCTCTCAGGGCAAGGGTTGTAAGTTATGCCCTGGGGGCATATAAGGTTTTTATAGAACGCGTTGTCGTAGAACCTTCAAAAATGGCTGATTCGGTTGGAAATTGAAATGGCTATAGCCCATTTTAATAGTCGAAAGCGATTGGAAGGCAACTAACATAACTTCCACGCCCACCATTTCCCGAATCACATCCAATCAAAATTGCGAGATAACCATTTTGTTCAGCGTAGTTGATTTCTGGTTAGAAATTATGTTCTTGAGGAGGACACTCCCCCACAGCCTTCAGGGCAAGGGTTGTAAGTTACGCCCTGGGAGGCATATAAGGTTTTTATAGAAGGCTTTGTCGTAGAAACTTCAAAAAAGGCTCATTCGATTGAAAATTCAAAGGGCTAGTGCCCTTTTTAATAGTCGAAAGTCAATGGAGGGCAACTAGTCCCCCTACGCCCATCATTCCCCCAAACACATCCAATCAAAATTTTGAGATAGCTATTTTGTTCAGCGTGGCTGATTTCCAGATAGAAAATATGTTTTTGAGGACGACACTCCCCCATAAATCATGGGGCAAGGGTTTAAAGTTATGCCCTAAGGGCACATAAGAACGATGTTGGCACAATGTATTTTTTTTATTTTTTCCTTTAGAGCAGGGCACTTCGTATCGAAGAAGTTATCGTAGAAACTTCGAAAAGGGCTCATCCAATTGGAAATTGGAGTGGCTTGTGCCCTTTTAATAGTCGAAAGTGATTGGAGGGCAACTAACCCCCCTCTCACGCACCACTCACTTTTCCACTAACATATCCAATCAAAATTTTGAGATAGCCATTCTATTCAACGTAGTTTTAAGTTCTGGAAATTAGGTCTTAGAGTATGACAACCCCCCCCCCCACAGCTATCAGGGCAAGGGTTGTAAGTTATGCCCTGGGGGCATATAAGGTTTTTATAGAACGCGTTGTCGTAGAACCTTCAAAAAGGGCTCATTCGATTGGAAATTGAAATGGCTTGTGCCCTTTTTAATTTTCGAAAGTGATTGGAAGGCAACTACCATAACTTCCACACCCACCATTTTCCGAAACCCATCCAATCAAAATTTCGAGATAGCCATTTTGTTCAGCGTAGTTGATTTCTAGTTATAAATTATTTTTTTGAGGAGGACACTCCCCCATAACCTTTAGGGCAAGGGTTGTAAGCTACGCCCTGGGGGCATATAAGGTTTTTATAGAGAGTGTTGTCGTAGAAACTGCAAATAAGGCTCATTCGATTGAAAATTCAAAGGGCTAGTGCCCTTTTTAATAGCCAAAAGTGATTGGAGGGCAACTAACCCCCCTCTCACGCCCATCTTTTCCACTAACATATCCAATCAAAATTTTGAGATAGCCATTCTATTCAACGTAGTTTTAAGTTCTGGAAATTAGGTATTTGAGGATGACAAACCCCCCCCCCCACAGAAATCAGGGCGAGGGTTGTAAGTTATGCCCTGGGGGCATATAAGGTTTTTATAGAACGTGATGGAGGGCAACTAACCCCCTCTCACGCCCCCCCCCCCCTTTTCCCCAAACAGATCCAATCAAAATTTTTAGATAGCAATTTTGTTCAGCGTAGTTGATTTCCAAATATAAATTATGTTTTTGAGGAGGACACTCCCAAAGAGCCGTCAGGGCAAGGGTTGTAAGTTATGCCCTGGGGGCATATATGGTTTTTATATAACGCGCTGTCGTAGAAACTTCAAAAAGGGCTCTTTCAATTGGAAATTGAAATGGCTAGTGCCCTTTTTAATAGTCAAAAGTGATTGGAAAGCAACTAATACCCGTTCCACGCCCAACATTTCCCCAAACATACCCAATCAAAATTTTGAGATATCTATTTTGTTCCACGCAGTTTAAAGTTCAGGAAATTATACCTTTGAGCAGGACACTCCCCCCACAGTCTTCAGGCCAAGGGTTATAAGTTATGCCCTGGGGGCGTATAAGTATTTATTGAAATCAACGTCGTAGAAACTTGAAAAGGGGTCATTCGATTGGAAATTCCAAGCGCTATTGCCCTTTTTAATGGTCGAAAGTGATTTGAGGGCAACTAACCCCCCTCTCACGCCCACCTTTTCCCCAAACACATCCAATCAAAATTTTTAGATAGCCATTTTGTTTCACGTAGTTTAAAGTTCAGGAAATTATACCTTTGAGCAAGAAACTCCCCCCACAGTCTTCAGGGCAAGGGTTATAAGTTATGCCCTGGGGGCATATAAGTTTTTATTGAAATTTTTGTCGTAGAAACTTGAAAAAGAGCTCTTTCGATTGGAAATTCAAAAGGCTAGTGCCCTTTTTAATAGTCGAAAGAGTTTTTAGGGCAACTAACCTCCCTCTCCCGCCCACCTTTTCCCCAAACACATGCAATAAAAATTTTTAGATAGCCATTTTATTCAACGTAGTTGAAGGTTTTGGAAATTAGGTCTTTAAGGATGACAACCCCTTTCCCCCACAACCCTTAGGGCAAGGGTTGTAAGTTATGCCCTGGGAGCATATAAGGTTTTTATAGAAAGCGATGTTTTAAAAGCATCACAAAGGACTCATTCAATTGGAAATTGAAAGGACTAGTGCCCTTTTAATAGTTGGAAGCGATTGAAGGGCAACTAACCCTCCTCTCACGCCCACCATTTCCCCAACACATCCAATCAAAATTTTGAGATTCCATTTTGTTCAACGTAGTCGAAAGTTCTGGAAATTAGGTCTTTTAGGATGATAACCCCCCTAAGAGCCCTCAGTGCAAGAGTTGTAAGTTATGCCCTGGGGGCATATAAGCCTTATTTAGAAAGTTTTTGTAGAAATTTCAAAAACGGCTAATTTTTTTGGAATTCAAAATTGCTCCTTTTAATAGTCGAAAGTGAGTGGAGAGTAATTGACCCCCCTCCCACACCCACCATTTCCCCAAACACATTCAATCAAAGTTTAGAGATAGCCATTTTGTTCAACGTAGTTTCAAAGTTCTGGAAATAATGTATTTAAGGATGACAAACCCCCCAGAGCCCCCGGGGCAATGGTTGTAAGTTATGCCCTGGGGACAAAAAAGGTTTTTATAGTTAGAGGTGTCGTAAAAACTTCAAAAGAGGCCCATTCAATTGGGAATTGAAAGGGCTAGTACCCTTTTTAATGTTCGAAAGTGATTCGAGGGTAACTAACCACCCTCTCACGCTCACCATTCCCCTAAACACATCCAATGAAAAATTTCAGATCGCCATTGTGTTCAACGTAGTAGAAAACTCTGGAAATTAGGTTTTTGAGGGTGAACCCCCCCCCCACCCATCCCCCAGGGCAAGGGTTGTAAGTTATGCCCTCGGGGCATGTACGGTTTTTATTGAAAGTGTTGTCGTAGAAACTTCAAAAGGGCTCATTTGATTGGAAACTGAAAGGGCTAGTGCCTGTTTTAATAGTTGAAAGTGATGGGAGAGCGACTAACCCCCCTCTCACGCCCACCATTTTCCCAAACACATCCAATCAAAATTTTGAGATAGCCATTTTGTTTAACGTAGTTGAAAGTTCTGGATATTATGTCTTAAAGGATGACAACCACACCCAGAGCCCTTAGGGTAAGGGTTGTAATTTATGCCCTGGGGTATATAAGGTGTTTATAGAAAGTATTGTCTTGGAAACTCAAAAAGGGCTCATTCGATTGGAAATCGAAAAGCCCAGTGCCCTTTTTAATAGTCAAAAGTGATTGGAAGGCTTGAAATTTTTATAGTAAAGATTAATGTGGGTATAATGTATGATTTTTTGTTGTTGTTGTTGTTGTTTAGACCAGGGCACTTCGTATCGAATGAGTTGTCTTAGGAACTTCGAAAAGGGCTCATTTGATTGAAAATAGAAAGGGCTGATGCCCTTTTTAACAGTCGAAAGCAATTGGAGGGCAAATAACCCCCCTCTCACGCCCACCCTCCCATTTGCCTTTATGTTTAAAAAACTAAATGTTGCCTTAAGATTAAATTAAAATGCTCTGTGATAATGCTATTTCTCAATAAGGCATTTCCGCAGTATCCCAAGAATGACTGAGGGTATTATGTTCAAACTTTCGGGGCTACTTCTGCTTTTAAAATTTAAGCAAGTCAAAATAGCGAAAGTGTATTCAAGCTATCAAAGAAAGTAAGCATATTTTTTTTGCGAATGGTATCAAGTTTTCCATTTCAGGTCATCTAGAGGAGGTATGAAATGAAATTAAACACAACAATTTGTGTCCAGATTTTTAAATCTGGACATTAATGGTGTATATTGTTAAAAATTGCTGAAAACTTTTCTCCAGCATACAAATAGCAGGCCAAACAATAAATTCTTAAAAAAAAGAAAAGATTTAATATGATTTATAATGATTTATGATTTATAACAGATTTATGATGATTTTTTTTTTTCATGCAATTAATGGTCATTCTTGAACCCTGCCATTACAAGTAACAGTGAAACCAGTTTATTATGTCAAAAATTTGTGTGGTTTGGATTAATACGATCAAACAAGCCTTGCTAAAAGAAATCAAGTGCACATCAAACAGCACCTACGTGGCTATGCAGATAATGAATGTGACTAAACCTCTTTCTAACCGGGTCTATCTTTTAAATTGTTGACAGTTCATGATGTTCAAAATCTACATTATTGAAGCGGTTTAGTGTCCAACTATCAGTGTCATTTGATTCGTCACTAAGAATTGTCGACGACGCTTTCTTTTGTTGTTGCATGGACGTAATATTAAATTACAAAACATTGTTGATTGTAATGTATTATATATCCGAATTCTAACCCCACGTAATTTTTTGAGGGCTTACACCACAACACAACTGTGGGCTTCCAACATAAACTTAGCAACGTGTTAGGTAAACAATTTTTGGTACTTGCGTTTTATCCGGAAAACACGCGAGAAATTGTAGAGCGAACATGATACAAGAAACTAGTCAAGCATCTTCTTTCACCGGAGAATTCCTTTGGCGCACATTCAAAACATGGGTTTCTCTCTCCGTGTGCAATATTTAAGCTTTAGTTTTTTGGGGTTGAGGGGGCAAAAAAAGGTACCTAGGTTAGTTTACGTATTTAATGTAGGCTATGCTATACCCATCCCCCCTAATGTGCAAATATATAGCCCAAATTTGTTTCTACACTATTATTTTCATTATACTTAGGTATATTTCATTACGATTAACCAAACTTCAATTCTCGCGTATTTTCTGGATAATGCGTAAGTACCCAATTTTTTTTTGTATATGGCATTTCAGTGTGGCTACATCGGATGGTGCGAATGAAAATAGGATTTTAGCTCTTCGAATAGGTAGAGAAACAGTCTTCGTTGACCGAGCCGTTTCATTTTCCGTAAAATCTGACTTTTTTTTACAAAAGAGACATAGCCTTCAAACGACAATGGCATTAATTCTCCTATGGTTTTCATCCTTAAGGGACAAATTTATTTTACATGATTTCGCTTTGTAATTTGCATGAACTCAAAATATTTTTGCAAAATGAAAAATTGCTCAGACTCCTACTTTTCATTGCTTCTTTGGCCATAGTCAAAACAGTTTTGTCCTTTGATACTTTCCCGAGGCCTGACCTGAAAAAAAGATTAAATATTGATAGGGCTTATCTACCTCTTTGTCCAAGTTACAACATATTTTAAAAGAAACAAGACTGCGAGAAATTATAAAATAACTTCAATCAAAACATGATTACCATATACTATTATTCACCAACCGCGTAAGCCGCTAAAATCGCTGGAAGTAAAAGCCTGAGATTATTATTAGGAATTAAAACTGACTGTGTGGCAAAGTATTGTGTTCAAGCCGAATTGCACCTCATTTGGTTTTCATTTTACTAGGGCGCAGCTACTGTTGCTACAATAACGTTAGCGAAACGCAAGAATTTGTGGAGGTGTTGAGAGTTCCGAGTTCGAGAATAGGTTTGAAGAACAAGATCAAGTCTTTCAAAGTAGTGATAAAAAAGGATAAAGAGTTGACATTAGATAGGATCGAATCGAAGATTTTTTTGGGAGGGGGAGGGTGTATTTTTTTCCGGGGGGAGGTACCAAAAAGCATTAAAAAACACCAAAAATACAATTTTATACATTTTATTACGCTTTTACGAGTCAGACAAACATTTATTTTTAGGGGGGGTTGAAGCATCCTAATTCCGTCGGTGAATAGGGTTCTTGATGTTAGGTTGCGAAAAAAACTGACTAAGGGGTTAACTTTACATATATTGCCATCAATAGTAGTGAGGATGTTTGATGCTGTGAAGGGTGAAGTAGAATAGCCAGAACATGGGAATTTTTTGCACATGACAAATGTTTGAAAGGATGATAAGATATGTCTAAAAGCTTAAATTAGGATATTGGAAGCCTCACAATGGCAATGTTTGATTGTAGTCCTCAAACTTGGGCACTTCAAAAGGGTGAAGAACCTATTTGAAGAAGAAGAAGAACAAAAAGAACTCGTTTATAATTGGGATTGTATAAGGCTAGTTCAAGGTACCCGTTTGAATAACCATATTCCAAACAACAAGATAGACAAAACTTACGGTTTCCACATTTCACTTCAACGGCTATAATAAAAGAAAGGTTAAAAATGATTGGATGCGTTTAATATATGACGGAAAAAGGTTGCTGAAAGTTATGCTTTTATTCATCAATCTCGGACCAAAGAAAAAGCACGACGTAATCAAACGGGGTATAAAGAGGTCAGGAGAAAGTTTTTGCAGAAAATTTGAGCTTCATGGAAGGGGTTAAAGAGTTAAGTTTTGAGAAGATTGCGGAGGATGTTGGAAGTATGGACCCAAGTGGCTTGGGGCTGCAATCAGTTGTTATTAGTAATCTAGGGTCAAAATCCTTTTAAAGGGCTAATATTTTAATTAAACCTATTAAGTTTATCCTTACTTTAAAAGTCTCGTAAGCAAGGTTGTTTGCATACCACATTGTCAGCCATGTAAGCCCAACAAACCAGGCTGCCCAAGTAGGTATGGGATCCTAGTAACAAAGGACGATACCGATTGTGGTCAGTAGGCCAAGTTTAAAACCACAATTGATTTTTTCAATATTTTATTTGGACTAAGAGTAGGCCAGAGCAGAAGCAACAGCCACACTTGATTTAATATATTTATATAAAAGTTGATTAAATACCGGATGTGTCCTAAACAAAGGTAAAAGAATTGAAAGATCTTTTTTTAAGAATCTAATTTTTACACCTTCAAAAATCGATTCATAATTTAGTTACCGAATTGAAAATGTTTTACTGCATTTTATAAAGACAAACTTCGAGTTGTCTCATCTATTTTTGACGTAAGACCTAGGTTCGACAGTTTTATTATGTGAGGGTGATTTTTACAATAACATTTTATCTTATCATGCATCATTAAAATAAGTAGTAGTGGTGAAAGCCTCCTCGGGATGCTCTCGACAGCAGCAGGCCAAATAGAGGGACTACTACTGCTGATTCCAGTCACCCTCCAGCCACTGGTTGTCTTACCCACTGCTTGAATTTGAGCAGAGTATTTTGTAGAATACGTTGATGAGAAGGGATGGACTGAAGCCAATAGTGGCTGCCAGAAACATGGCTGGGGGGTTTATACCCTTGGACATATGAAAGATCAACTGAAATAAAGGTTTTTTACCAACTGGAAAAAGAGATAAGAATGCCACCTCCGAGGAGGAACTAACAGACAAGCCACTATCAGTGTTTTATTTTTTGGGGGGGGAGGGGGCGCTTTTGTGGCTTGAATCTCGAATAATTTTTACGAAACCAACTATGCCAACTAAACTTGAGGTTATAATAGCCATAAAAATAAGAATAATTAATACAGTTTAAGATTAAACCAACACATTTGTAAAAAAAAAGACAACAAGGAACCGAACATTTCTTTGCTTCAGAACCTAGTTATTTTACAAAATATAACTTACTTCAAGTTAACTAATAGATTTTTAATTTGAAAAAATGATAAAGTTAATTTACTAAATTTTTGTATGGCACCTTCAGTATAAGCAGTTATTTAATAGAAGTACCAAATTAGCAATCGCTAGTTTTCAAACATCAAAATTTCCTCAGTATTTAATCAATAGTGAAAACTTACATTAGGCTCAGATTAAGAATTATAATTTAGTCAAGTCAAATATCTAAGTGATATGGCTACAGTGGTGAGTCTGGCCTCCTTTATGCCCGAGACGAAATCCTGATTAGCGCCCCCTCCTGTCTCCCACAAAATTTCGGCCCAAATTTAAGCAAAATTTTTCATTTATTAACAAAATCATTTCACAATTTATTAATTAATCAATAATTTACTTTTTTTTAATTTTTATTTAGATTATTTAATCATTTGATTATTATTAATTATTTTAATTTCATTATTTATTTATCATTATTTCGTTATTATTGTTGGATTAGTTTTTAGTTTTTAATTTGTTTTTAGTTTATTAACTAGTTAATAATTTACTAATTATTTTCATTCACTAACTAAGCCCTCTGTTTTGTTTCAATAGAAATAAAAAAAACACAAAATGATTTGGTTATAACCCTTTGATTATTTATTTCAAGTTTTGCGCCCCTAAAATTTATGCCCCCTGGGAAAGTAATCCCTCCCCCCCCTCCGAAAAAAACAAATAAAGAAAACAAAAAAAACATCTCTGCATTGTTACGTAAACTCTTAATTGCTTTTTCAGATTGAAAATCAGAAGTTCCTAAGTTCTTTTTTCAGAAGACATAGAATAAACAAATATTTTTATAGCCTTTTCTAAAAGTAATATTTTTCGAAAAAGTCAATCAACAAGAGACTTTACTGCTCCACAGACAAGAAGTTTTTTTGGTTTTCAAGAAATCTTTACTCGCCAGAAAAAAAACATATATTTAATAACAGAATACTAAGTTTCTTCAGGACTAAGCCTTCCCAAACTTTGCCTGGGAGGAGGCTTACCCTCCTGCCAAGCTTACTGGTCTACCTTAATAGACTTAATTGGGACTTCTAATAACAAATATTTGTCATGGCTCATTCATTTGGCTTTCTATCTGTCATCATCGTTATTTAGACTTAAAGTTGCTTCCACCGCGTAATATACCTCAAAGTACTTACAGCACAATATCTATGGCTAGCTCAGCCATACTCCCAGTGTTTCGTGTTCCAATCATATCTAAGCCAACCATTAACCGACATGCGAAATTTTTCAGGCATTCTGGCTTTTTCAATGACAAGTCATAGGCTTCTTTAGCTTCTTCTATAAATAAATACAGATCTTCTAGCCTTGCTGGGTAGCTGTGCTGTTCCTTAAGATCTACCTCATACTGAAATAATAAACAAAATTAAGAAAATTTATAAAGCAGTACTGTTCTAACAAGGTTTCATAACATTCAGTGTTGGGGGTCTCGCTTAGAATTTTCAAAATAATCAAACAATGAATTATGATTCTGAGAAGCATTCTAAGAAAATTTAAAATATTAAATGACTTTAAACTCGATTTTTTGAAAATCAAACAGTTTGTGGTAACCAGGGTTGTCACCCCTTGTAAAATTTTACTAGATCTTGTAAAAAGCATATCCACCTTGTAAATCTAGTAAAATGGGGGTCAGATCTAGTAAAATCGAACAAATCTAGTAAATTTTTGCCAAAATCTAGTAAATTTTTTGCCCTCATCTGAAAGCATTTTGTTGGGTTGACTGTTGTCTTACTGTTCCTATGACATTTATTCTGTGGTCCCAAAACACAACAAACTGCTCAAGTCCTTCGGCGTGAAATTCGACACTTTTGAAATCTGTTTGTTTTAATCAAGATCTGGACTTATTGGATCTGAATTTTTCATTTTATAATTAGGCAATTAATCATAAAGGGTATATTGAAAAAAACCCTCATACTTGCAGGCTGAGTGCCTGTTGAGTATTTTTGGAATGACTCATTTGTGCTTACCCTTCTCTTAAGTGTCCTCTACGCTAGTTGTATTTTCTTGTAATGCTCCCTTTCGGGGATGGTACTACATTCTAAATTATTTCCGGATAAGATATTTGAAAGTACCTACCTCCTTTTCTCCTTCTATAGGGTTCTGACCTTTGATGACGGTTAAAAATCTGTCAGTAATAGAAATGAAACATTGAAACATAGATCTTCTGCTTAAATGAATTGCAGCAAAGCTGTTTTCAGCTTCACAACTTTGCTCAATCTCGATTTATAAGGTTTTAAAGATATGCAAACACTTTCCCTAAATTTTGAAAATAAGACATTGATATGGCTTAAATTTCTACTCACATAACTAAAATTGCATTTTCAGAGCTAAAGCCAGAGAAAAGAAACTGATTACTAAAAATTAAGGTAAAATGTTGTTTCGTCAAAAATTTCAATGGGTGCACACCTGCCATGTGAGCAAACATCAGGACCCTCTAGAGAGAGAAGGATTAGAGGTAAGTACTTCAGAATACCTTCCCCGGATATACTTTAAACTGTAGACCCAACCCTGAAAGTTTCATTTTTCTAACATAGTGCCTTTCCAAGGCAGCCAAAAGTAGCCAAAGTAGAATTTTACCAAATTCAATCCTCTATCCAAATACAACAGTCATTTCTGGTGGAAACTAATTCTAAAAATTTTAAAAAGTCTGGAGTTTCCAGATTTTCAGATAGTAAAGCCTATTTTCAGTTTAGTTTTTGGCTTACTTGGAGTTCAGGGTCTAGGTCACCACACCTACAATCCTGCAGCCCACCCTTGAATCCTTTAGTACCCCTTAAAAGCTTGATTTATAGAATCTAGAGAATGATTTCCCACTGAAAATGATTGCTTTACTTGGATATTGCATTAAACTCTGAGCCAAATGGTATGATAATTTCCTAAATATATCATTATCATCCTATATTTCAAATTAACAAAAAACAACTCATTTCTCAATCTATGTTATTCAGTAAAATGTATTGTAAGGATACAGAAATGCTGCCCAGTAGATACAGTATATGAACAACTCACTTTTTATTGTCTATTCTGCTTCTATCAGGCACCCTACACTATAGGGATAGCTAATATTGCTAATCAGCACTATTATCAAACTGGGCTGGACTGTTTTCAAGAATCAATAGAAATTTTGGAAAGCAGTGTTTTGCAGGAATCCGATGAAATTGCATCTACATTTACCTCAATCGCTCTGGCTGAGGACTCAGAGTCTCGTGCGAAGTTGTTGGTCACAAGTCTAAGAAGATGCACTATGCACAGACGTTTTGACCAGAATGGTTGACTGATTCAGTGCTGAAACCTTTCCTTATTTAATCACCAGACAGAAGTAGAAAGGCCTATTGCAGATACTGTCAGCAAAAACTGACGGGAAGTTGACTGTCATGAATAATCATGCAACTAGTGAGCTTCATAAGAAGAACGTAAAAGCAGCATTGGGAAAACTGACAGTTGAGGGAGCAGTTGGAAACGAGCAAAGGCAGGAAAAAGAGAACAGTGATAGGATGGTGTCAGCTGCTGAATTACGCCTTGCAGCATAGGTTGCAGCTGAAGATATTCCTTTGACAAAAATTGATGCTCTCGTTCCCGTTTTGAAAAAAGTCTTTTGGGGATTCAGCTACAGCCAAGCATGTTGAAATGAAGCGAAGTAAATTGACTGACATTATTAAAAATGTAATAGGATCTCATGGTGAGGACACTTTAGCATCTGTTCTTCAGAAGAACTTCTTTCAATAATCGCCGACGAAAGCACGGACAGATACAAAGTCCATAGTTGTTATTGTGATGCATGCAGACAGTAAGAATACCGTGAGGGAAGAATTCCTGGTACTACTAAAGGTAGACGACGCAACTGCAAGTGGGAAAAAGAATCTTCTGACAAAGTAGTTTAAGAAAATTGACGTTCTATTAGAAAATATGACTGGGCTTGGTCTTGATAATGCGTCGGTCAATGTGGGGCGCGAAAACGCTTGCCAGCTGCTGCGGAAAATCCTTAGCTGTTTGTCCTTGGTTGCACTTGCCACACTGCTGCATTGTGTGCTTCGACTGCAGCGAAGCACTTACCTGCTGAAGTCGAAACTTTCGCGAAGAAACTCATCTACTTATTAAGCGCAACCCCTAAGGGACAGTTGGAACTGAAGGTTTTCCAGGAGTTTTGTGAAATTGCCAACAACTGACTTCTGCAGATATGCGGCACGCGCTGGTTGTCGCTTGAAGCCGGAATTAACAGATTACTTGAACAGTGGCCAGCCTTACATTTGTATCTCACAGACTTGTCCCTAACATTGTCGGACAGCTCTACAAGAAATAAAGTCAAAAAGCTGCGATGTGCGATGGATATAGGCGTGAATAAGGCCTACTTGTACTTCCTCTTGTATATACTGGGAAAGATCAACAAATTCAACCTTGAGTTCTAGTCACGCGGAACAAGGTCATGCCTTTACTTGTCTACTCTCGCAGTGTTTCCTTCGTCCTGAGAAGCTCAAAGGTAACTTTACTTTCCTGAACTTGAGAAGTCCTGAATACTTTTTGAAGCTTGAAAATGTTAAACTTGGAACGAATACCGAGTTGCACCTTGAAAGCCTGTCAGTGGAAGATCGACGTCACTGGGTGCAAGCCATTCGAAAAGCCTGCCTTGCTTATCTTATTGAACTTGCTAAGCAGACCCGTACTAGGATAAGACTTGATGACCCTGTTCTTACATCTTTAGAACTCCTGGATCCACTGAAAGCTAAGAGCAACGAAACTATGTCACTTTTCCCTCTTCTGCAGAGGTTTAAACATGTTGCTGTTAAAGACTGAAGAACCGAAGGGGAGAGGATGAAGATGTTGGAAGACCTTAATAGTGAGTACAAGAAAATGTAAATCTGACATTAACTTATTTCAGAAATAGTATCAAAATCAGATTTAGAGTGTCCTCCTACATTCTGGAAGAGGCTTACCAAAGTAAAAATGATAGCAGGAAAGTGAGGTTCCGAGTGCTCCCCAAGCTTATGTCCACCCTTTGTGCTTTACCCCATTCTTCAGCCAGTTCAGAGTGGCAGTTTTCCAGTTTAAGTATTATCAAGACAATTGGGCTAAACCGATTAAATATCGACACTGTTGGAGTTCTCATGCACTCAAAGCAACTCTGCCTCAGAGACACAAGATGCGTTTCAGATTGGGAGATTCCCTCGCTTTGATTGATAGATGCAGAAAATAGAAGATGAACTCCAAAGAACTCGGTCCCTGGAAAACAGAAAAGGATGCAGAACCGGCGGTTACGCTTTAAAACGTCAAATTTGGTCTGTCGAATCGGACTTTATTATTATTTGTTTTTTACTTTGAATTTCATTTTTGTGGTCGTTTTTTTTGTGTACCAGAAATTTTTGTGAAGCCTAGTTGTAAGTATATACTGAAACTAAAAACTTTCAGAAAACTTGGTTAAACAATGGAGTAAGGCCGAGCCTGTCGAAAATTAGGAGGCTGGAAGAAACTGTTTTGACCTAATGAATAACTAGGAACACATTTCCTACATATTTGAAGGCAAATAAGCCGAATGACCAAAAGAAATCATATAAAGATGTTGCACAAGCAGAAAAAAAAATATGCACGAGCTACTTTTTAGTTTTGTTTTCATTTTGATGACAAAATTTTAGGTTGATTTCAAATATTTAAGTTTTATAATATATAAGCTTTTTTATATGAAGGGGGTGCCGGATTTCGCAGCTTTATCTAAGAAACGATTAGAAATCAAATTAAAATAAAAAAAAAATTTTCAGTTGGATGTTAAGAGCACAATTAAGTTTTTAAACAAACTGAATTTGCTATGTATATAATTAGGTTCACATCCTATTCATTAACTCACTCTTTATGCTAAAGTTTTTTTAATTTCATCAGAGTTATTTATTCTAATTAATGGCCTTTGTGATTAAGGGCCTATTCTAAAAAAATTGGAATAAAATTTGAACTTTAGTGTAAAGAGCTAAGTATTGACTAGGGTCCGAACCCCCCAATATACGTAATAAAATTATACGAATATAGAGTTCGTCAGGTAAGTTAATTCGTAAGTTACGTCAGATCAAAATTTCGAGAAAGCCGTTTAGCCAAAAAAAAAAGGAAAATTCATATGCAAATTTCGTTTTAATTATTAATTTACAGTGAGCCAAGATCAAAGCTGCATTAATTCAAAAACGTTCCGAAATTAAACAAAAAACAATTTTTTTAACTGAAAGTAAGGAGCGACATTAAAACATAAAACGAACAGAAATTATTCCGTATATGAAATGGGCTTTCCCCTCCTCAACGCCTCGTTCTTTACGCTAAAATTAGACTCTGTCTCACAAATTTTTTTTTTAAACAATAAAAAAGATTAGCGTAAAGAGCGAGGCGTTGAGGAGGGGACAGCCTATTTCATATGCGTAATAATTTCTGTTAGTTTTAAGTTTTAATGTCGCTCCTTACTTTCAGTTAAAAAAAACTTGTATTTTTTATTTAATTCAAAGTAAAGAGATCCCATTTTTGGCAGATGAGATAGTATGCAAGATGGGCAACGAAATTTTCTTTATCGCAGTAGGACACATATTTTGTGATCATGATCAGGGAACAGGCGCCATCTGAAATGTCAGGTACTAACAGCCTGTAGTTGTAAAGAAAAGGTTTGAAATTACTTCTGGAAAGTAGTCAATTACAGGACTAATTAATTTATTAATTCAGTAAACTAAAATTAAACGCATTTGGAAAATAATTAATTAAAAGACAAACAAAGGATCCGAAAGGAAAAAAGTTAACGTCAGTGAAAGACTTGTTATACTTGTAGTGAAATTCTTACTTACTGCATACTCAACTAGACACTGGCCATCTCTAACGCCATCAATTCAGTTACGTAAAAGCAAGGTAATCTATTATGTGAATAAAAAAATTCCAGAACCTTCAAAAAAATTTAGAAATGTTGGGGGAATGGGGATGCCAGGGGCCTTCTCCCGTGCCTTCGTCCGTGTAAAGGTTTACCCAGAGTTTAATCCTAAGAGTTTAAACCCAAAAGTTTTATTTGAAGAGTCTCAAGATTTGCTAATGAACAGGGTTCAAGTATCATCGTTTTCATCATCGCCCTTATCCTTATTGTCGGTCACATCACTGCATTCATCATTATTATAGTTTTCGTCAAAAATTCATAATGATTCTGTCACACTCATCATATGAATATTCATTTATCTTCATATTCATAACAATATTCATCTTAATCATTATTTCTTTTCGTCATTATTGTCGTACTAATTCAAAGAATCGGCATGACCCTCATCATCGTTACCCTGATTGGATTTATTACTATCTTTGGCGATATCCTTATGATTATCTTCGTCTTGATGAATATTCTATCATCTTGAGCTTCAGTACCATAAACACCACTCTTGTGGTCGTCCTTATAATTATTGCTGTCAAGCTATCGCCGAAGTTGTAGATTTTTGTAATCAACATTGATTACATGAACCATCTTCAGCACCATTTGTGGCCATCCTTATAATTATTGCTGTCAAGCTATCCCTGAAGTTGTAGACTTTTGTAATCAACATTGATTAGATAGATAGATAGATAGATAGATGGATAGATTTATTTTCCATATACCAGTAAAATAATTACATAAAAATCTACAAATCCCCACAAAGGCTCCATAGCCTGTAGGAGGGGGATTATGAAAAGATCAAATAAACATTAAACATTTAAACGCTTAAGATTTAAACAATATAAACATAACATTAATATTTAAGCATATAAACATAGGCATTTGAACTTTTAACATGTAAAGCATTTGCTTCACAAAACGAAAAAAAAAGGAGAGTTCACTAAATAAGTTTTTTCAAAGAAAGGGGATGTCAAATACGATTTAAGAGAATACAACATAGGATCATATATCTTTGGATTACGTTTAGCAAATACACCCTAATATTTGCCCGCAAGAGGGAAGCTAGGAATAAAATACAACAGCAGAAAGGGCAAGTACCTCCATTTTGTTCAACATGAAATAAGAAAGTTACAAAAACAAAATAAAGTTTGGTACTGGTATGTTAAAGGTCCTTGCCAGACAGATTTGTTACTCCTCGACAAATGTAATAAGCAAAAATTAATTTACAAAATTGAAGGAAATCCAAACTGTGTAAAATATCAAGGGAAACATGACCCCCTCCAAGAAATAAAATATTACAAACAGTATCTGTATAACCCAAAGAGTGTACTATATAGAGCAAGAAGAAATGAAATTGTATTTAAAAGAATCAAAACTTATGAATCAAAATCAAAAGTAGTCAAGAAATCAAAAAAATTGTCCCAATCGAAATCAGATTCCCTTTGGGAGCGTAGGTTCGTATCCTACAGGCCGCGCCAATTCTTATGGGGGAGTTATGAATAATAAAGGTTTTCTAATGGGGAGGATTTAAAATGATTTGTTCTTATATCTTCTTTTGAGGTTTCCTAATACGGGAATCCCATATAATTAATTTAATGGGAAATTTAGTTAAACTCTTGGCTGACGGTTGGCGTGTGGCTTACCTGAGTGGAGGTAGCACTTCTAAACCAGGGAGCTTACATCAACGGTTCAATTGGGGAGCTTATACTAACGGCCATACTGAATCGAAATCAGGTTGAAAGGTTTCAATTTCCCTTGGGAGCAAGTTAAGCCATAAGGACTAGCTATTCTGAGAAATATTAACATAGAGAGAATAAAGTAAGAAATTAATGTGTTTATTGTTACTCACATAATTGTCGCAGGGCTTCGGTTATATTGACACATTTGCAATACAAGGCACTAATACAAAATTGTTATCTGGGGCGATGCAACACAAAAGTTAATGCACTAATGAAAAGTTTTCTCAAAAGTTTATTATAACACAAATAAGAAATTCATAGTAGTCTCTCTTAAACTAAACTATTCTGAAAACTGAAAAAGGACTCCAAAAGACTCCCCAAAGACTGGTCAAAGACTGGTCTCAGACTGTCCAAGACTGATAAAAAACTGACTCAAAATTGCTAAGTCCTAACTATCTATTCTCTCCAATTTCGCCAGAGGCTACGTTCGGGCGTTCACTAAAAGTATATTTTACAGTTCCCATTGGTTGCACTATTTGTCCTACATCACTATTGGACCGGCTTGCACCAATGGGCTACTTGGGTTTAATTAAAGTTTATGACTTTTCAGATATCACTTTGGAATTTTTCTTAGCTGAACAAAGTTTGTACTCTATAATTAAAGCAAGCTACATAGTCTTACATTATATCCCAAGAGAATGTTTTTAGAGCTTTACCTTATAATTATAGCGGAATATTTAATTTTACTTTTGTATCTCAAGAAAATGTTTTTAAGGTTTATACCTTGTAATTATAGCGGAATATTTTATTTTACTTTTGTATCTCGAGAAAATGTTTTTAAGGTTTATACCTTGTAATTATGGCGGAATATTAAGTTTTACTTTTGTATCTCGAGAAAATGTTTTTATAGCGGAATAAATATTTATTGCTGTTGCCTTTTTTTGTGGGAAACGATTCTTTTCATAGTTACAATTGTAATACAATGTTTCGCTACTTTTTAAATTTGACAATTAAGTGTTACTTGAATTCTTTGGGTTTGTCTTCTGGGTAATTTTATTTTTACTTGGAAAATTTCGGGGTCTTGGAAATTGATTCCATTACAAAACTACAGTGAATCACAACATCTATTAAAAAAAGGAAAGTTCACTAAATAAGTTTTATGAAACTACAGTGAATCACAACATCTATAAAAAAAAAAAAACAAAAAAAAACAATTAAATGAAAAAAAAACTATTGGCAGCAGGAAAAAGTAAAGAAAATTAATCACGTGAAATGTTTGTGTTATGTTTTTATTTGCATAAAATTGAATGGAATTGAAAACAAATATTTTTTTACTAGTCTTTTGAAGGTGCCAAACGAGTGGCATTCTCGAGCCGAATTGGGAAGGGTGTTCCATGTCAAATCATACGCAACAAGAGGATTAAAATTGGATCTTATTGTTGGTGTATGGGGAATTTGGATATTTAGAGAACTACGGAGTTGATAATTTGACCGATCAGATAAAAAAGAATACGTAAATCTAAGGGACCTAGGAATATCACCATGAAGCTGAAAAAAAGTGAAAGACGCATAGGAAAGAATATAAAGTTTTTCAATATCAAGTAACGGTTTAGTTGCCGAACAATTTACATCCTGGATAAGATTTATAGCTTTATCATAAGTATTCGAAAGTGGTTTGAGAAAAGAAGGGAAAGTAGACATCCATATGACTGAACAATAGGAAACATAAGATTGAATTAAGCTATGAAATAGGATTCTTAGAATTGGTCCTGGAAAGATATATTTTCGTTTTCTTAGAATACCGAGGTTTCTCCAAACCTTCATTTTAATCAAATTAATATGGTGTTTAAAAGATAAATTTTCATCTAGGAGGATACCTAGGAAACGGACATGGCCATCTTTTGGTCTACTAATAAAGCCTTTGGATATATGAATTTCAGATAATTGAGGACAAGCCTGGGATATACGAGAAAAAACTAAAAACTAGTTTTAGAAACATTTAAGGCAAGAGAGTTAGCATCAAACCAAATAGAAACTCTCTCAAAGAGGTCCACTAACTTTGTACGAACCTCATCCTCTGTTCTCCCAGGAGTAATAAGGGTGGTATCATCGGCAAAAGTAACAAGAGAATCCGAGATATACAAACTATAGTTATGGGTAAGGGAGACTGTTGGATGACTTAGACGACAGCAATAAAGAGGATTTTTATTTCTAACTGCAAAAATTAGGTCATTTATATAAATTAAAAACAGTGCCAGCCCTAAAACTGACCCTTGAGGGACCCCCTGGTCAACACTTGTTGGTGAGCGAAAATGTGGATCAACAGAAATTATTCTACCAGACAAGAAAGACTTGAACTAATAAAACGCACTACCTCTTACGCCAAAATGAGAAAGTTTAAATAGAAGAACACTGTGGGCTAAAGAATCAAAGACTTTACGAAGATCCAGAAACAAGGCAGCAGGAATCAAATGGGAGTCTATGGTAGAGTGAAGATAATTCAGTACATCTGCACAAGAATGCTCTGTCGAATGATTTGCTCGAAAACCAAATTGAAAATCGTGAAAAAAATCTTTAGAAGTAAGAAAATTATTAAGACGAGAAAGCATCGCCTTCTCAAATATTTTGCTAAACACAGACAACAAAGAAATTGGCCGATATTTGGCTGGATCATTTCGTGTCCCCCCCTTATATAAAACAATGACTCGAGCACGCTTGAGACTACTCGTGAAAATACCATGCTGAAAGGAGAAGTTAATAAGTTTTGTTAAGGGATAAATAATGGAAGGAAGTATGAACATAATTACTTTAGTAGGAATATTATCAGGGCCAGACGACGAACAATTTTTCAATCCCATAACAATTTTAGCTATTTCTTTCTCCGTTGCTGGTTCCAAAAACATTGACTTCATAAAAGGTGGCCCAAGATAAGACCTGAAGTTGGATCCTGAAGGAGAAGAACTAACAGCCGAAGCGGTCCTTTTACCAATATTTGCAAAATATGAATTAAATGTATGTTGAACATTCGGTTCTCCTTCGATGATTTAGCTGTTGACATCTAAATCAGAAGGGACTAATGAAAACTGAAAAGAGGGCTTTCGGACATAATTTATAACCTGCCAAGTCTTTCGTATATCTTTGCCACAATCTGTAAAACAATTAAAATAATAATGAGACTTGGCCTTCGACACGCAGAATTATAAATATTCCTATAAATTTTAAATCGCTGAAAGCAAATAGCTTTCATTGAAGGGCTAGCAGACTTAAAGGCCCTCCAGAGATTATTTTTTCTCCTACAACTACTAAGGAGACCAGGGGTCATCCAAGGATTTAGAGGAAAAGCTTTCTTGGACTTACGATTAGAAGGTGAAACAGAACAAATATCAAGAACAGCGTCTTTAATAGACTCATAAAAAGTATCAAATAAATTACAAAAATCAGAATCACTCTCAAAACCATCCCAAGAAATTTCTGCCAATCTTGACCTAAGAAGCATCAATTCCACTTAGCCAAACCTAAAAGGCCTCTTACCAGACTCACAAGTCCTCTCAATAGTCAGTTTATCAAAACAGTATCTAGAGTAAACAGGGAAATGATTGGAAATGTCGCTCACTAAAACATAATTTTGGATCAAGGTGGCCGTACAGAAAATATTGTCTATCAGAGATGACGTACTCTCTGTTATGCGAGATGGGATACATACAGAAGGTAAAGTACCTGCGGCAAGCATCGCACGACAGAAAATCCAAAGATACAGAAGACTTTATATCCATCCAGTTTATATTAAAATCTCCCATAATAATTAATTCATTCGACTGTTTTAGGATGGTATCCTGTAGATCATTAAGGGTGTTTAGAAACAGTGGAATAGAGCAACTAGGAGATCGATAAATAATACCAACAATTAAATCCTTACCTCCATATTTAATATCTACGAAAAGTGACTCAAAGACACCATCGATATTTCTGGATAAATCCATTCTAAGAGAATATGGGAGATTATTAGAAATATACAAAGCAAGACCACCCTTGGCCATCTTTTGTCGATTCAGTCGTTCCATTTTATAACCTTGTAAATCCAAAAGCATATCATTTTTAGAATCTAAAAAAGTCTCGCATAAACCAACAACGTCAGGTAGCCCATCAGAAACAATCTGTTTTAGATGGTCAATTGAAGAACAAAAACCCTGGATATTCAAATGGAGCACTGAAAAATATCCATCCCGATTGACAGCCTCCCTCAGACTAGAAACACATTTACTTATTACTGCGTGGTTCACTGTGGTCAAATCACTGTTGACATGTCCGATAGAATTATTGATAATGCTTAAAACATCTAACGGGTTATTTTCAAGCTCAAAAATTCGTCCTACAACTGGGGGCGTTTCTAATTTGCCAGTAAAAAAAGACAATAGATTTTACATATGGCATTAAATCATAAAATATACATGCACAAAACAAAAAAAAAAAAAAAAAAAAAAAATCATATCTAAGCACAATCCGCGAATGATCGAATCTTTCGTATCATTGATTGACCAGGTGGTTTGACCAAAATTTGCCCGCGGTCAGTCCATACATTAAATTTACCGAAGCAATCTCTTGCCGCATTTAAAATTTCACGAAGCTTTTTTGTTAGCGATTCTGATAAAAATATTCCCCTCTTTGCTAGTTTAGTCTTTTCTTTGAAAACAACTCGAGCTGATTCCACATTTTTGAAGCGTATTAGCACTGGAGATACTTTAGATTGATCGTTAGAGTCATTCAAACTATATCGATAAACATTTACAATATTATTAACTTCAAAACCGGGGACCAGCATCTTGCCTTTAATGATAACCGATACTTCTTTCTTTAGATCATTTCCAGGCCTCTGCCTTACTCCATTCATGACTAACAAATCCAGAATCTTTTCTTGTTCAAAATCATCCACTTTCGATTCCAATGACAAAATCCTACTTTCCAAGCTTTTAACCATTGCAAATAGTCCTTTGAGTGATTTTTCTATTTCTTGGAATTTTGGGTTGTAATCAATGCAAATAGCATCATGAATATTTTTTACTATAATATCAATTGCTTGATTTGCTGTATCAGGGTCTGTTAGTTTAGCTATAACTTGACGGGAAATCTCAGCTGTAAGATTCACTTGCGTCCGATTTAATTCATCCAGGTTAAAAGATATTTTTTGCAGGATTAGGCTAGGTGCCAGTGAGTCTTCTACAATAACGTTCGCTGGGTTTAATGCTAGATAAGTAGTTGATGCCGATTTATAAATGTCTGGAAACGAATCTAATTGGGTAAATGCTTTACCAACATCTTTTTCCGTTCTTTTGCGAACACTAGCGTTATCCGAAAGTAATTTCAAGTTAGACTCTGCCACTTGGTCCTCAGAATGATTGCCGTAGCAAAAAACTGTATGTCTCTATAATCCTTTCGCACCACTTTTTGAATACAAAACAATTGCTGGCCAAGGGGGGTAACTTTTGAAACTAGCGAGAACAATGTCAAAAGGCTTGAATTTTGACATGAGCGTAGCACTGAAAATAAATAATTACTTATCTTTGAGTGGGCCAATTAATCCAGCAATTTGCGAATAATTACATGAACCATCTTCAGTAGGCCTACCATGAACACCACTATTGTGGTCATCCTTATAACTATTGCTGTCAAGCTATCTCTGAAGTTGTGGACTTTTGTAATCACCATTGATTACATGAACAATCTTGAGTACCATGAGCACCACTATTGTGGTCATCATTATAATTATTGCTGTCAAGCTATAGCCGAAGTTGTAGATTTTTGTAATCAACATTGATTACATGAACCATCTTCAGTACCATGAACACCACTATTGTGGTCATCATTATAACTATTGCTGTCAAGCTATCCCTGAAGTTGTAGATTTTTGTAATCGACATTGATTACATGAACCATCTTCAGTACCATGAACACCACTATTGTGGTCATCCTTGTAACTATTGTTGTCAAGCTATCCATGAAGTTATAGATTTTTGTAATCATCATTGGTTACATGAACCATCTTCAGTACCATGAACACCACGATTGTGGTCATCCTTATAATTATTGCTGTCAAGCCATCCCCGAAGTTGTAGATTTTTGTAATCAGCATTAATTACATGAACCATCTTCAGTGCCATGAACACCACTATTGGGGTCATCCTTCTAATTGTTGCTGTTTAGTTATCTCTGAAGTTGTAGATTTTTGTAATCAACGCTAATTACATGAAACATCTTCAGTGCCATGAGCACCACTATTGGGGTCATCCTTGTAATTATTGCTGTCTAGTTATCTCCGAAGTTGTAGATTTTTGTAATCAACATTGATTACATGAACCATCTTCAGTACCATGAACACCACTATTGTGGTCATCCTTATAACTATTGCTGTAAAGCTATCCATGAAGTTATAGATTTTTGTAATCGTCATTGGTTAGATGAACCATCTTCAGTACCATGACAACCACTATTATGGACCTCCTTATACCTATTGCTGTCAAGCCATACCCGAACTTGTACAGTTTTGTAATCAGCATTAATTACATGAACAATCTTCAGTGCCATGAACACCACTATTGGGGTCATCCTTCTAATTATTGCTGTCTAGTTATCTCTAAAGTTGTAGATTTTTGTAATCAACATTGATTACATGAACCATCTTCAGTGCCATGAACACCACTATTGTGGTCATCCTTGTAATTATTGCTGTCTAGCTATCTCCGAAGTTGTAGATTTTTGTAATCAACATTGATTACATGAACAATCTTGAGTACCATAAACACCACTATTGTGGTCGTCCTTATAATTATTGTTATCAAGCTATCTCTGAAGTTGTAGATTTTTATAATCGCCATTGATTACATTAACCATCTTCTGCACCATGAACACCACTATTGTGGCCATCCTTGAATTTATTGTTGTCAAGCTATCCCGGAAGTTATAGACTTTTGTCATCGTCAGTGGTTAGATGAACCATCTTCAGGACCATGACCACCACGATTATGGTCCTCCTTATACTTATTGCTGTCAAGCCATCCCCGAAGTTGTAGATTTTTGTAATCAGCATTAATTACATGAACCATCTTCAGTGCCATGAACACCACTATTGTGGTCATCCTTGTAATTATTGCTGTCTAGTTATCGCCGAAGTTGTAGATTTTTGTAATCAACGTTGATTACATGAACCATCTTCAGCACCATGAACACCACTATGGTGGTCCTCCTTATAACTTTTGCTGTTAACCTATCCATGAAGTTGTAGAATTTTGTAATCAACATTGATTATATGAACCATCTTCAGTACCATAAACACCACTATTGTGGTCATTCTTATAATTATTGCTGTCTAGCTATCACCGAAGTTGTAGATTTTTGTAATCAACATTGATTAGATGAACCGTCTTCAGTACCATAAACACTACTATTGTGGTCATCCTTATAATTATTGCTGTCAAGCTATCCCTGAAGTTGTAGATTTTTGTAATCAACATTGATTACATGAACCGTCTTCAGTACCATGAACACCACTATTGTGGTCATCCTTATAACTATTGCTGTCAAGCTATCTCTGAAGTTATAGATTTTTGTAATCAACATTGATTACATGAACCGTCTTCAGTACCATGAACACCACTATTGTGGTCATCCTTATAATTATTGCTGTCTAGCTATCCCTGAAGTTATAGATTTTTGTAATCAACATTGATTACATGAACATTCTTCAGTACCATGAACACCACTATTGTGGTCATCCTTATAATTATTGCTGTCTAGCTATCCCTGAAGTTGTAGATTTTTGTAATCACCATTGATTACATGAACCATCATCAGTACCATGAACACCACTATTGTGGTCATCCTTATAATTATTGCTGTCAAGCTGCATGTAATCACCATTGATTACATGAACCATATTCAGTACCATGAACACAACTATTGTGGTCATCCTTAAATCTATTGCTGTCAAGCTATCCCCGAAATTGTAGATTTTTGTAATCAACATTGATTACTTGAACCATCTTCAGTACCATGAACACCACTATTGAGGACCTCCTTATAACTATTGCTGTCAAGCCATCCCTGAAGTTGTAGATTTTTGTAATCAGCATTAATTACATGAACAATCTTCAGTGCCATGAACACCACTATTGTGGTCATCCTTCTAATTATTGCTGTCTAGTTATCTCTAAAGTTGTAGATTTTTGTAATCAACATTGATTACATGAACCATCTTCAGTACCATGAACACCACTATTGTGGTCCTCCTTATAACTATTGCTTTTAAGCTATCCCTGAAGTTGTAGATTTTTGTAATCACCATTGATTACATGAACCATCTTCTGTACCATAAACACCACAATTGTGGTCATTCTTATAAGTATTGCTGTCAAATTATCCCTGAAGTTGTAGATTTTGTAATTAACAGTGATTACATGATCCGTCTTCAGTACCATGAACACCACTATTGTGGTCATTCTAATAACTATTGCTGTCAACCTATTCCCGAAGTTGTAGATTTTTGTAATCACCGTTCATTACATGAACCATCTTCAGTACCAAGAACAACGCTCTTGTGGCCATCCTTATACGTATTGCTGTCAATCTCTCAACGAAGTTGTAGATTTTTTTATTAACATTGATTACATGAACTGTCTTCAGTACCATGAACACCGCTATTGTGGTTGTCCTTATAATTATTGCTGTTAAGCTTTTTCCGAAGTTTTATATTTTTGTAATCAACATTGATTAAACGAACCGTCTTCAGTACCATGAAAACCACTAATGTGGTCATCCTTATAATTATTGCTGTCTCGCTATCTCCGAAGTTGTAGATTTTTGTAATCACCATTGATTACATGAACCATCTTCAGTACCATGAACACCACTATTGTGCTCATCCTTATAATTATTGCTGTCTAGCTATCCCCGAAGTTGTAGATTTTTGTAATTAACTTTGATTACATGAGCCATATTCAGTACCATGAAAACCGCTATTGTGTTCATCATGATAAGCCTTGCTCTCAATTTCTCACCGAAGTTCTAGATTTTTGTGATTAATGTTGATTAACTAAACCATATTCAGTACCATGAAAGCCACTTTTGTAGTCATCCTTATAATTATTGCTGTCAAGCTATCCCTGAAGCTTTATATTTTTTTATCCAAATTGATTACATGAACTGTGTTGAGTACCATGAACACCACAATTGTGGTCATCATCATAATTATTGATGTCAAGCTATCTCCGAAGTTTTAGATTTTTGTAATCAACATTGATTACATGAACGGTCTTCAGTACCATGAACACCACTATTGTGGTCATCCTTATAATTATTGTTGTCTAGCTATCTCCGAAGTTTTAGATTTTTGTAATCAACATTGATTACATAAACCATCTTCAGTACCATGAACACCACACTTGTGGTCATCCTTATAATTGTTGCTGTCAAGCTATCCCTGAAGTTGTAGATTTTTGTAATCACCTCTGATTAAATGAACCAGTCTTCAGTACCATGAACACCATTATTGTGGTCATCCTTATAATTATTGCTGTCAAGCTATCCCTGAAGTTGTAGATTTTTGTAATCAACATTGATTACATGAACATTCTTCAGTACCATGAACACCACTATTGTGGTCATTCTTATAATTATTGTTGTATAGCTCTCCCTAAATTTGTAGATTTTTGTAATCGACATTGATTAAATAAGCAATCTTGAATACCATGAACACCCCTATTGTGGTCATCCTTATAATTATTGTTGTCTAGCTATCTCCGAAGTTTTAGATTTTTGTATTCAACATTGATTACAGGAACCCTCCTCAGTACCATGAACACCACTGTTGTGGTCATCCTTATAATTATTGCTGTCTAGCTCTCTCAGAAGTCGCAGATTTTTGTAATCAACATTGATTACATGAACCATCTTCAGTACCATGAACACCACTTTTTTGGTCATCCTTATAATTTTTGCTGTCAAGCTATCGCCGAAGTTGTATATTTTTGTAATCACCATTGATTAGATGAACCATCTTCAGTACCATGAACACCACTATTGTGGTCATCCTTATAACGATTGCTGTTAAGCTAACCCTGAAGTTGTAGATTTTTGTAATTACCATTGATTACATGAGCCATCTTGAGTACCATGAAAACCACTATTGTGTCCATCCTTATAATTATTGCTGTCTAGCTATCCCCAAAGTAGTAGATTTTTTTAATTACCATTGATTACTCGAACCATCTTCAGTACCATGAACACCACTATTGTGGTCAGCCTTATAATTATTGCTGTCAAGCTATCCCCGAAGTTTTAGATTTTTGTGATCAACATTGATTACATTAACCATCTTCTGTACCATGAACACCACTTTTTTGGTCATCCTTATAATTATTGCTGTCTAGCAATCCCTGAAGCTGTAGATTTTGTAATCCACCTTGATTAAATGAGCCGTCTTGAGTACCATGAAAACCACTATTATGGTCCTCCTTATAATTATTGCGGTCAAGCTATCCTCGAAGTTGTAGATTTTTGTAATCAAACTTGATTACTTGAACCATCTTCAGTACCATGAACACCACTATTGAGGTCCTCCTTATAACTATTGCTGTCAAGCAATCCCTGAAGTTGTAGATTTTTGTAATCACCATTGATTACATGAACAATCTTGAGTACCATGAACACCACTATATTGGTCATCCTTATAACTATTGCTATCAAGCTTTCCCCGAAGTTGTAGATTTTTGTGATCAACATTGATTACTTGAACCATCTTCAGTACCATGAAAACTACTATTGTGGTCATCATTATAATTATTGCTGTCAAGCTATCCCTGAAGTTTCACATTTCTGTAATCACCATTGATTACATGAACCCTCTTGAGTTCCATGAACACCACTAATGTGGCCATCCTTATAACTATTGCTGTCAAGCTATCTCCGAAGTTGTAGATTTTTGTAATCAACATTGATTACATGAACCATCTTCAGTACCATGAACACCACTATTGTGGTCATCCTTATAATTATTGTTGTCAAGCTATCCCTGAGGTTGTAGATTTTTGTAATCACCATTGATTACATGAACCATCTTCAGTACCATGAACACCACTATTGTGGTCAGCCTTATAATTATTGCTGTCAAGCTATCCCCGAAGTTTTAGATTTTTGTAATCAGCATTGATTACATGAACCATCTTCAGTACCATGAATACCACTATTGTGGTCATCCTTATAATTATTATTG
Organism: Artemia sp. Qi Xiang Cuo; assembly: GCF_049724085.1. NCBI lineage: Eukaryota > Metazoa > Arthropoda > Branchiopoda > Anostraca > Artemiidae > Artemia > Artemia sp. Qi Xiang Cuo. Next base: position 65,846 of record NW_028300387.1, on the reverse strand, counting down.
CTGTCAAGCTATCCCTGAAGTTGTACATTTTTATTATCCCCTTTGATTACATAAACCCTCTTCAATTCCATGAATACTACAATTGTGGTCATCCTTATAATTGTTGCTGTCAAGCTATTCCCGAAATTGTATATTTTTGTAATCAACATTGATTAAATCAACAGTTATTAGTACCATGAACACCGCAAATATGGTCATCCTTATAATTATTGCTGTCAAGTTATCTCTGAAGTTGTAGATTTTTGTAATCACCATTGATTACATGAACCATCTTCTGTACCATGAACACCACTATTGTGGTCATCTTTATAACTATTGCTGTCAAGCAATCCCCGAAGTTGTAGATTTTGTAATCAACATTGATTACATGAACCATCTTAAGTACCATGAACACCACTATTGTGGTCATCCTTGCAATTATTGCTGTCTAGCTATCCCCAAAGTTATAGATTTTTTTAAACACCATTGATTACATGAACCATCTTCAGTACCATGAACACCACTATTGTGGTCATCCTTACAATTATTGCTATCAAGCTATCCCCGAAGTTGTAGATTTTTGTAATCACCATTGATTACATGAACCATCTTAAGTACCATGAACATCACTATTGTGGTCATCCTTATAATTATTGCTGTTAAGCTATCCCTGAAGTTTTGGATTTTTGTAATCAACATTGATTACATGAACCATCTTCAGTACCATGAACACCACTATTGTGGTCATCATTATAATTATTGCTGTCAAGCTATCCCTGAAGTTGTAGATTTTTGTAATCAACGTTGATTACATGATCCATCTTCAGTTCCATGATCACCACTATTGTGGTCATCCTTATAATTATTGTTGTCTAGCTATGTCCAAAGTTTTAGATTTTTGTAATCAACATTGATTAAATGAATGATCTTCAATACCATGAACACCACTTTTGTGATCATCCTTATAATTATTGCTGTCAAGCTATCGCCGAAGTTGTAGATTTTTGTAATCAACATTGATTACAAAAACCGTCTTCAGTACCCTGAACACCACAATTGTGCTCCTCCTTATAACTATTGCTGTCTAGCTATCCCTGAAGTTGTAGATTTTTGTAATTAACATTGATTGGATGAGCCATTTTCAGTACCATAAACACCACTATTGTGGTCATCCTTATAACTATTGCTGTCAAGCTATCTCCGAAGTTGTAGATTTTTATAATCAACATTGATTACATGAACGGTCTTCAGTACCATGAACAACGCTATTGTGGTCATCTTTATAATTATTGCTGTCTAGCTATCGCCGAAGTTGTAGATTTTTATAATCAACCTTGATTACACGAACGGTCTTCAGTACCATGAACAACACTATTGTGGTCATCCTTATAATTATTGTTGTCTAGCTATCACTGAGGTAGTAGATTTTTGTAATCAACACTGATTAAATGAACCCTCTTGAGTACCATCAACACTACTATAGCGGTCATCCTTATAATTATTGCTGTCAAGCTATCTTTGAAGTTGTAGATTTTTGTAATCAACATTGATTAAATGAACCATCTTCAATACCATGAACACCACTATTGTGGTCATCCTTATAATTGTTGCTGTCAAGCTAGCCCTGAAGTTGTAGATTTTTGTAATCAACATTGATTACAAGAACCGTCTTCAGTACCATGAACACCACTATTGTGGTCGTCCTTATAATTATTGCTGTCAAGCTATCTCTGAAGTTGTAGATTTTTGTAATCAACATTGATTACATAAACCATCTTGAGTACCATGAAAACTACTATTGTGGTCATCCTTATAACTATTGCTGTCAAGCAATCCCTGAAGTTGTAGATTTTTGTAATCACCATTGATTACATGAACAATCTTGAGTACCATGAACACCACTATTGTGGTCATCCTTATAATTATTGCTATCAAGCTATCGCCGAAGTTGTAGATTTTTGTAATTAACATTCATAACATGAGCCATCTTTAGTACCATGAACACCGCTATTGTGGTAATCCTTATAATTATTGCTGTCAATCTATCCCCGAAGTTGTAGATTTTTGTAATCAACATTGATTACATGAACCATCTTCAGTACCATGAACACCACTATTGTGGTCATCCTTATAATTATTGTTGTCTCGTTATCTCTAAAGTTGTAGATTTTTGTAATCAACGTTGATTACATGAACCATCTTCAGCGCCAAGAACACCACTCTTGTGATCATCCTTATAACTTTTGCTTTAAAGATATCCCAGAAGTTGTATATTTTTGTACTCACCATTGATTACATGAACCATCTTCTGTCCCATAAACACCACAATTGTGGTCATTCTTATAATTATTGCTGTCAAGCTATCACAGAAGCGGTAGATTTTGTAATCATCATTGATTGCATGAACCATCTTCAGTACCATGAACACCACTATGATGGTCGTCCTTGTAAATATTGCTGCCTAGCTATGTCCGAAGTTTTAGATATTTTTAATTAACATTGATTACAAGAACCCTCTTCAGTACCATGAACACCGCTCTTGTGGTCGTTCTTATAACTATTGCTGTCTAGCTATCCCCGAAGATGTAGATTTTTGTAATTAACATTGATTACATGAACCATCTTGAGTACCATGAACACTACTATTGTGGTCATCCTTATAACTATTGCTGTCTATCTCTCTATGAAGTTGTAGATTTTTGTAATCAACATTCATTAAATGAATCATCTTCAGTACCATGAACAACACTATTGTGGTCATCCTTATAATTATTGCTGTCAATCTGTCCCCGAAGTTGTAGATTTCTGTAATCAACATTGATTAAATGAGCCATCTTTAATACCATGAATACCACTTTTGTGGTCATCCTTATAATTGTTGCTGTCAAGCTAGCCCTGAAGTTGTAGATTTTTGTAATCAACTTTGATTACATCAACAGTTTTGAGTACCATGAACACTGTTATTGTGGTCATCTTTATAATTATTGCTGTCAAGCTATCTCTGAAGTTGTAGATTTTTGTAATCAACCTTGATTACATGAACAGTCTTCAGTACCATGAACACCCCTGTTGTGGTCATCCTTATAATTATTGTTGTATAGCTATCCCTGAAGTTGTCGATTTTTGTAATTAACATTGATTACATGAACCGTCTTCAGTACCATGAACGCCACTATTGTGGTCATTCTTATAATTATTGCTGTCTAGCTATCCCCGAAGTTGTAGATTTTTGTAATCAACATTGATTACATGAGCCATCTTGAGTACCATGAACACCACTATTGTGGTCATCCTTATAACTATTGCTGTCACGATATCCACGAAGTTGTATATTTTTGTAATCAACATTGAGTGCATGAACCAATTTCAGAACAACGAACACCACTATTTTGGTCATCATGATAATCCTTGCTGTCAATTTTTCCCCGAAGTTGTAGATTTTTGTAATCAACATTGATTACATAAACCATATTAAGTACCATGAACACCACTTTTTTAGTCATCCTTATAATAATTGATGTCAAGCTAGCCCTTAAACTTTAGATTTTTTTATCCAACTTGATTAAATGAACTTTCTTCAGTACCATGAACACCCCAATTGTGGTCATCATCATAGTTATTGCTGTTAAGCTATCTCCGAAGTTGTAGATTTTTGTAATCAACATTGATTACATAAACCATCTTCAATACCATGAACACCACTATTGTGGTCATCCGTATAATTGTTGCTGTCAAGCTATCCCTGAAGTTGTAGATTTTTGTAATCAACTCTGATTAAATGAACCGTCTTCAGTACCATGAATACCATAATTGTGGTCATCCTTATAATTATTGCTGTCAAGCTAGCCCCGAAGTTTTAGATTTTTTTAATCAACTTTGATTACATAAACCTTCTTCAGTACCATGAAAACTACTTTTGTGGTCATCCTTATAATTTTTGTTGTATCGCTCTTTCTAAAGTTTTAGATTTTTGTAACCGACATTGATTAAATAAATGATCTTCAATACCATGAACACCACTTTTTTGGTTATCCTTATAACTATTGCTGTCAAGCTATCCCCGAAGTCGTATATTTTTGTAATCACAATTGATTAAAAGAACCATCTTCAGTACCATAAACACTACTATTGTGGCCATCCTTATAACTATTGCTGTCAAGCTATCCCTGAAGTTGTAGATTTTTGTAATCACCATTGATTACATGAACCATCTTCAGTACCATGAACACCACTATTGTGGTCATCCTTATAACTACTGCTGTCAAGCTATCTCCGAAGTTTTAGATTTTTGTAATCACCATTGATTAAATGAACCATCTTCAGTACCATGAACACCACTATTGTGGTCATCCTTATAATTATTGCTGTCTAGCTATCCCTGAAGTTGTAGATTTTTGTAATCAACATTGATTACATGAGCCATCTTCAGTACCATGAACACCACTATTGTGGTCATTCTTATAACTATTTCAGTCGACCTATCGCCGAAGTTATAGATTTTTTTAATCACCGTTCATTATATGAACCATCTTCAGTACCAAGACCAACGCTCTAGTGACCATCCTTATATTTATTGCTGACAATCTCTCCCCGAAGTTGTAGATTTTTTTGATCAATATTGATTAATTAAACCATATTTAATACCATGAACGCCAATATTGCGGTCATAAGTATAATTGTTGCTGTCAAGCTATCCCCGAAGTTGTACATTTTTGTAATCAACTTTGATTAAAAGAACAGTTTTCAGTACCATGAACAACGTTATTGTGGTCGTCTTTATAATTAATGTTGTCTAGCTATCGCTAAAGTTGTAGATTTTTGTTATCAACCTTGATTACATGAACAGTCTTCAGTACCATGAACACCCCTATTGTGGTCATTCTTATAATTATTGTTGTATAGCTATCTCCGAAGTTGTAGATTTTTGTAAACACCATTGATTACATGAACATTCTTGAGTACCATGAACACCACTATTATGGTCATTCTTATGATTATTGCTGTCTAGCTGTCCCCGAATTTGTAGTTTTTTGTAATTAACATTTATTACATGAGCCATCTTAAGTACCATGAACACCACTATTGTGGTCATCCTTATAACTATTGCTGTCAACCTATCCCCGAAGTTATAGATTTTTGTAATCACCGTTGATTACATGAACCATCTTCAGTACCATGACCACCACTATTGTGGTCATCCTTATAATTATTGCTATCAAGCTATCCCCGAAGTTGTAGATTTTTGTAATCAACATTGATTACATGAACCATCTTCAGTACCATGAATACCACTATTGTGGTCATCCTTATAATTGTTGCTGTCAAGCTAGCCCAGAAATTGCAGAGTTTTGTTATCAACTTTGATTACATAAACAGTCTTCAGTACCATGATAACCACTGTTATGGTCATCCTTATAGTTATTGTTGTCTCGCTATCTCTGAAGTTGTAGATTTTTGTAATCACCATTGATTACATGAACCATCTTCAGTACCATGAACACCACTATTGTGGTCATCTTTATAATTATTGCTGTCTAGATATCCCCGAAGTTGTAGATTTTTGTAATTAACATTGATCACATGAATCATTTCAAGTGCCATGAACACCGCTATTGTGGTCTTTCTGGTAACTATTGCTGTCTATCTGTCCACGAAGTAGTAGATTTTTTTAATCCCCTTTTATTAAATTAGTCATCTTCAGTGCCATAAACACCACTGTTATGGTCGTCCTTATAAATTTTGCTGTCAAGTTATCTCCAAAGTTGTCGATTTTTGTAATTAACATTGATTACATGAACCATCTTCAGTACCATGAACACCACTATTGTGGTCATCCTGATAATTATTGCTCTCAATCTCTCCCCGAAGTTGTAGATTTCTGTGATCAACATTGATTACTTAAACCATCTTTAATACCATGAACACCACTACTGCGGTCATAATTATAATTGTTGCTGTCAAGCTATCCCCGAAGTTGTAGATTTTTGTAATCAACATTGATTACAACAACTGTTTTCAGTTCCATGAACTCCGCTAATGTGGTCGTCTTTATAATTATTGCTGTCAAGCTATTTCCGAAGTTGTAGATTTTTGTAATCAACATTGATTACAGGAACAGTCCTCAGTACCATGAACACCACTGTTGTGGTCATCCTTATAATTATTGTTGTCTAGCTATCTCCGAAGTTGTAGATTTTTGTAATCACCATTGATTACATGAACCTTCTTCAGTACCATGAACACCACTATAATTCTCATCTTTATGATTATTGCTGTCTAGCAGTCCCCGAATTTGTATATTTTTGTAATTTAAATTGATCACATGAGCCATCTTAAGTGCCATGAACACCACTATTGTGGTCATCCTTACAATTATTGCTGTCAAGCTATCCCCGAAGTTGTAGATTTTTTTAATCACCATTGATTACATGAACCATCTTAAGTACCATGAAAACCGCTATTGTGATCATCCTTATAATTATTGCTCACAATTTCTCCCCGAAGTTGTAGATTTTTGTGATCAATATTGATTAAATAAACCATCTTCAGTACCATGAAAGCCACTTTTGCGGTCATACTTATAATTGTTGCTGTCAAGCTAGCCCCGAAGTTGTAGATTTTTGTAATCAACATTGATTACATCAACCGTTTTCAGTACCATGAACACCGTTATTGTGGTTATCTTTATAATTATTGCTGTCAAGCTATCTCCGAAGTTGTAGATTTTTGTAATCAACATTGATTACATGAACCGTCTTCAGTACCATGAACACCACTATTGTGGTCATTCTTATAATTATTGCTGTCTAGCTATCCCCGAAGTTGTAGATTTTTGTAATCAACATTGATTACAAGAGCCATCTTGAGTACCCTGAACACCACTATTGTGATCATCCTTATAACTATTGCTGTCTATCTGTCCCCGAAGTTGTAGATTTTTGTAATTAACATTG